>NW_018408528.1:521049-623006 GCF_002113885.1 Mizuhopecten yessoensis
GGCTTTTAAATTCTGGGGAATTTTTACCCCCAATCGCCCTTCTTAAGTATTCTTACATTCATACAGTTTTATTACAATTTATCAATTAAGTTTTACTATGTTGTATCAGAATGTGCAGTTAAAATTTTGAAGTTAGGCTAGACTTCTCCTTGTACGAGTCAAGGGCTTCTCATGAGTCTTTCAGAGTCAAGCACTTCTCTACAAGTTAGAGTCAAGCTCTAGTCTGACCTTGTTCTATATCGCCTGCTTGTTGGTCTGGAGTCAAATCACTTCTTTAAGCAAGAGCTCAATCTTCTGAGTCAAGTGATTTCTCACAGATTCCATGTCAAGCTGAATATTACCATTATCATAGCTTCTCTGATTTTTCGAGTCACGTTGCTTCTCCAGGGTCTACCGAGTCAAGCTTACTTCTCATAAAGTCAGAGTCAAGCTGATTTAGCATGTTACTGCACAGTGCTTCTCTGTTTTTTCTCAGAGTCAAGCCTATTGTTATTTTGGTTAATGAGTGAGTAGCCCCATGTACGCCAAAGAAATAAGGTTTATATTTCGTTTGTGGTTTATAGTCTTCGGACTATCGTTAATAAACATTTTAACTGTTTCCTTGATTCTTTTAGTTATGTATAAACAGTGTATAATGTTGGAGGTGGATGATCACACAGTGTATAATGATGGAGATGGATGATCACACTGTATAATGTTGGAGATGGATGATCACACAGTGTAAAATGAAGGAGATGGATGATCACACAGTGTATAATGTTGGAGATGGATGATCACACAGTGTATAATGTTGGAGATGGATGATCACACAGTGTATAATGTTGGAGATGGATGATCACACAGTGTATAATGTTGGAGATGGATGATCACACAGTGTATAATGTTGGAGATGGATGATCACACAGTGTATAATGTTGGAGATGGATGATCACACAGTGTATAATGTTGGAGATGGATGATCACACAGTGTATAATGTTGGAGATGGATGATCACACAGTGTATAATGTTGGAGATGGATGATCACACAGTGTATAATGTTGGAGATGGATGATCACACAGTGTATAATGTTGGAGATGGATGATCACACAGTGTATAACGTTGGAGATGGATGATCACACAGTGTATAATGTTGGAGGCGGATGGTCACACTAATTGTATTATTATTTTATATCAATCATTCTTGTTGGCTCAAGTAGTAGTGTGCAGTGTTATTGAGCAGGTGATTCCATTTTTTTTCACACCCAAATTGAATTCCAGATGTCTTGGTGCAAGAAGATTGTGCTACCCACTGCATCCACCCAGTATCTGTGTTACAACTATAGTTCTAATACTTTCAATTCAAATGTATGTTATTTATAGAAGTGTAAACAATACTTACAGTCGACATAGTTTGGATGTTCTCGTAGAATGTTTTTGTATAGCCTCTCGGCCTCGTCATACTCATGAGTGGCTTCATATAGCCTTGCGAGGTTATAGGTCGTTGTCACAGAGATGGCACTGTAATAGGTCTCGTCATGCTGGGCGTCACTCTTTGATCGTTCCAAGGAGGCTTCATAACATTTCTGTAAATCATTTAAGCCAGTAGACTTTTTACATTTGTATAATTTCATAAATCAAAAAGACCAGAATGTTTGTAACATTTGTATAATTGTGCTTAGAGCCTGTAACAAGTACAGTGATT
This sequence comes from Mizuhopecten yessoensis, assembly GCF_002113885.1. NCBI lineage: Eukaryota > Metazoa > Mollusca > Bivalvia > Pectinida > Pectinidae > Mizuhopecten > Mizuhopecten yessoensis. The sequence goes on from NW_018408528.1 coordinate 522,733, forward strand.
GGCTCATACACACACCCCTGACCAGCAAAAGTTAGTTTAGTTTTGTATGTATCTTGAATAATTCATAGAATGAAACTTAAATATTCAAGTATGAATAGCAACAATTTACTTTCAGACTGAATATGAATAGGTTTTATTTTCCTACAGCTGCTCGTGTAGTGTGGAGGTTAATTAAACCGATATGTGGGCAAAACCCTGTCCTCATGTGACCCTTGTTGTTGAGGACATTTAACCTCAAAGACAAAAGAAACCAATCTGGGCAAAATGCAGCTTCAAACTTAGTTTAAATCATACAAGAAACATGTTATGATTGCAACATTTATATATAACACTGTGGCCATTCAAAGAAGATAAAATAGGTTATATCTGCATGTGACTGTGTAGAGGAAGCTTTACAGTACAAACCTTGGCCTCCTGCAGGTTACCCAGTCTGAAATGAAGGGCGGCCACGTTGTTAAGTATTTCTGGTGGTACATCAGCCTCCACTTTCTCTTTAAGGATCCTTGTAGCAGTACCATAAGCAGACAGAGCTCCCTATTACACAATCAAATTTGACTTCCATAAATTGGTCCTTCCATAAGGCAAGTATTTATTTTCATTTCTCTAAAATACCAATTATTCATGTGATCTTTTAGTAACTAGAACAGTTAGCTGCAGGGTACAAACTGATACTGCCTTCAACTCTTTAACAAAAGGCCCATAGGGCCTGTATCACTCACCTGGATATCTAAGCAATCATGGCAAAATATTCTCCAAACAAGATCCAAGGGTTTATGCCAGACCCCAAGGCCAATCCTTGTAGCATATCTGTATTCGATTTTTCATGCCCAGCAATTTTATGTATGGTTATGGGGTGGGGATCTCAACTGTTTCCAAGCTGTGACTCAGAAACTAGGTCCCTAGGGTTTGTGGCCAGACCCCAGGATCAATTCTAATATCATGACTGCATTTGTCCCTTTTTCCCAGCAATTGTATACATAGTTTTTGGGTGGGGATCTCAACTGTTTCAAAGTTATGACCCAGGGGTTAAGTCTGCAAGGGTGGGGCAGACCCTGGGGTGAATTCTGATATCATGACTGCATTCGTCTCTTTATGCCCAACAATTGTATATATCATTTTGGTTGGGGATCTTAACCATTTCAAAGTTATGACCCAGGGGTTAAGTCTCCAAGGGTGGGGCAGTCCCCAAGGCCATCCTGGAAGCATATGTGCATTCATCTCTTTATACACAGTAATTGTATATATGGTTATAGGGTGGGGATCTCAACTGTTTCCAAGCTGTGACTAAAAAACTAGGTCCCTAGGGGTTCGGTCAGACCCCAGGGTCTATTCTAATATCATGACTGCATTTGTCTCTTTATGCCCAACAATTGTATATATCATTTTGGTTGGGGATCTTAACCATTTCAAAGTTATGACCCAGGGGTTAAGTCTCCAAGGGTGGGGCAGTCCCCAAGGCCATCCTGGAAGCATATGTGCATTCATCTCTTTATACACAGTAATTGTATATATGGTTATAGGGTGGGGATCTCAACTGTTTCCAAGCTGTGACTAAAAAACTAGGTCCCTAGGGGTTCGGTCAGACCCCAGTGTCTATTCTAATATCATGACTGCATTTGTCTCTTTATGCCCAGCATTTGTAAATATAGTTTTTGGGTGGGGATCTCAACCGATTTAAAGTTATGGCCCAGGGACTATGTCTCCAAGGGTGGGGCCAGACCCTAGAGCCATTCTGGAAGCAAATGTGCATTCTTTTCTTTATAATCACTAATTGTATATATGGTTACATGGTGGGGATCTCAACCATTTCCAAGTAATAAAATTTTTGGCCCCCATCCCTTAGCCCAGGGGGTCAGCCCCACCATTTGTACAATTTTGAATCCCTGCCTCCCATGAATGCTTCCGACCAAATATGATCGATATCCATGGCATAGTTCTACAGAAGAAGTCATTTATAGCAATATAGCCAAATTGCCCCCTTTTGGCCCTGCCCTCAGCCCCACCATTTGTACAATTTTGTATCCCCACCAACTAGGGATGATTCCAGTCAAATATGGTTGATATCCATCTCTTAGTTCCAGAGAAGAAGTCGCTTAAAGCAATATAGCCAAATAACCCTTTTTGGCCCCGCCCCTCAGCCTCCTGGGGGGTCAGCCACACCATTTGTACAATTTTGAATTCCTACCTCCCATGAATGTTTTTGATTTAATATGATTGATATCCAGTACATAGTTCTATAGAAGAAGTCGTTTGTAGCAATATAGCCAAATTGCCCCCTTTTGGCCCCGCCCCTCAGCCCCCTGGGGGGTAAGCCCAAACATTTGTACAATTTTGAATCCCTACCACCTAGGGATGCTTCCAGTCAAATATGGTCGATATCCATCTCTTAGTCCCAGAGAAGAAGTTGCTTAAAGCAATATAGCCAAATTGCCCCGCCCCACAGCCCCCCGGGGGGTGGGGGTGGGGGAGGGGGGGTATAGCCCCACCATTTGCACAATTTTGAATCCCCACCACCTAGGGATGCTTCCAGTCAAATTTAGTTAAATTCCAATCAGTGGTTAAGAAGAAGAAGTCGTTTAATTGAAGAAATTGTTGACGGACGGACGACGGATGCCACGGTATGGCATAAGCTCACCTTGGTCCTTTGGATCCGGTGAGCTAATAATGGTAATATTTGTTTGTGACAGACTTATCAACACTATTCTCAAAGGGAAATTAAACTATTACTTTACACTAGTTTGCATACAGATGAAGTGCAAAAAATTTCATTGAAAAACCTTAGGAGACGCAGTCCATGCAAACTTGTCTCTACAGACAAATGAACAACATTCTGAATCCCAGCATACTTATATTGTTGTATGTACCATGTACTTATATTGTTGTATGTACCATGTACTTATATTGTTGTATGTGATCCACCTGCTTACCTGTACATCAGTCTGTTCCAATATCTGGGCAAGTTCTATCCACGCCTCCACATCATCTGGAAACTGCTCCGTTACCTTCTTCAAATGTTGCTGTAGATACAATACAATGTATTAACTCTTAGACTGCTACTCAGACTTCTTAGCAAAGGGACACCACTGCTGAATTAATTAATTATTGAAATATAAATTAATTTACTTGATTTTTCAAATGTGCATAACTTGAAAAATATTTGTTATGTGTGAATAAAAGTTATAGGAAAATTGTTTGTCATTGTCTCTAGTTTATAATAACGTTTTTAATTCTAAAGTTGCTTCAGTATTTACCTGTACAGGTGGTAATAAAAATAAGAAAAGGTGAAACTTTTAATTAATCGGATTTAAGCACAAGAAAGATCATTTTAAAATTACTTTGTCAGCTAATGTGATTGGCAAATGATAACAGAGATATTTAACTTCATTTTTGACATAAGATGCTGTACATTTACACGGAGGTTCTCAGGTAAAAAGGTCAGATATTTCTTCAAGACTTGCATGTGATTTGCTACAGGTTTCAGGTTGTCATTCAATATATTTACTGTCACAGTCGGCATATAGATATAACTTAGCTACGGTCTAGTTTATGATTAAATCATCGATAAATAGTTTGAATAAATCAATCAGCTCAAAACGTATCAATGCCAATGTTCAATTCCGCCTCACCTGCAGACGACATGTGCGCCTATGTCTGCCAATATTTTCCTGTTTGCATAGGGCACAAAGCCGTTCATTGGAAAGTTACATATTATGTTACACCGAAGTATTTCCACATCAACCATGTCAAACCCTTCAAAACCTTAATTATCATCGTAGGTGACGCTGGAGAATAAATATTTACCATCATATTCATCACTTCAATCTACACGTCTGCCATTTTTATGACGTTTTTTTCGATTTGAAATTCTCTCGCACACCTTTGGTTATTATAATGGTACACTGCTGGGAATATCGAAAGTAATGACAAAACAACCAATCAGAACCCTTCTACTATACACATTCGGGTTTGGTATAGCAACAACCCGATTTCACATTTCCTGTTTACTGATCAAAACCTACAGATCGAGAAATGGCATATGCTGTGCGTAGCACTGACGACCCGTCTTAGCAGCATGAGGGTTAACAGGGAGAACAAGGGTGACTTTTGATTAAAATTTCATAACAGCTGAGTTTCAGAGTTTGCTTTTTTGAGGTAATTATTTATTTTGGGAGAAAGATGGCTACCTAGCAGCAATCTTGTTTTTACTGATCAGTCCAAAATGAAACATGCATAACTGTGGACCAAGGTAAGCATGCATATATAATGAAAACTGAGAAAGTTCTGTCAAGTACATCTTGTAATATTGTAATATAGCAATAACAGACATGAGCTCTCAAAATCAAAGATTTCCCGATCAGTCCCAATATGAAACGCGTACAACTATGGACCACACAAAGCTTACATATGAAATTTGAGAAAGACCTCTAAGGTAATACATATACATTGTAGCGATTTGTTTACACTCTGAGCATTACCTTGGCGATGTCTCTTTTTCCAAGGTCCTGAGAATTTGCATACAGTGAGCCGAGGATCTTCATGGTCTCATAGTTTCCTGGCTGGGTCTTCAACACCTTCTCAAAACACTGGGAAGCCTGTCAGACACAATAGAACTGCTTCAAGAAAATTCTTCATAGGACAAGGTAACTCACCAAACAGGACCAATACAGGGTTAATACATTAGCTTCAGTTAATATCACTGTATAAACAGTACATTTCACCTAATATCACGTCTGTTAATGTCACTTTTCGGTTATTATCATGTTTTTTTGATGCACCGTTTTTCCTGCTTTATAATCTATGCAATTCAATTATTTTATTATCACCTGATTTTATGTCAATTTCTCTTAATATCACTTTATTTTGGCCACTGTCACAAAAAAAATGTAAAATACCTTGTTAACTGTAAAACAGAAGCATTTCGACAGAAATGAACTTTTAGATATTGTAACACTAACTTACATTTTCATTGTCTCCACGGTAGATGTACATCTGCCCAAGTCCAAAGAACGGGAGAACAAAGTTGGACGGGGAAAACTGAGTGGACTGGTAATAGTACTGAAATGCCTGGTCATAGTCATTCTGAAAATAACACATGGCATGGTAAATCAAAATGACATCAATCAACGTCACATCAAGGTATCAAACTATACATGAGAGCAGGGGATCGGACGGCACTTGAACCACTGGTCCAAACGGTACAATTAAATGTACTGGGAAACCTTCTCACAAATAATTTTAAACTTCTAGATACTGACAGGTTCAGATTTGTTGTTTCCACTTACTGTACATATCATTTTGAAAGTATGTGATTTCAGAATATTTTTGAAGATTTCTATGTTAGCCCTTGACTGGTCATTTTACACGGTTCAAATTCTTTCTAGTATGGATCATAACCTATTACCTGTACATGGAAAGCTCTTGCCAGCTGGTAGCAACTCTCTGCCCTCATGGCTTCATTTTCTGTGTTGTGGAAGGCATGTAATGCAAGATGCTGCACTTTTTGGTAATCCTGTCAAAAAATAACCTTCTATTATGATTATGTTTATAACAAATAGTTCAGTTCAGGAAACGGATTTCAAGGTTATTTCATTGTGATCTACTGATCACATTTTTTGTCAAGTTATAGTAGTATTAAGACCTTTCGTTTCCACACATCTGTTGATGGTTTGTGCAAATACCTTCAATGTTTCTTTATCTGTCAATGTGTTCTTATACGATATATATTTTCCTTGTAGTCTTTTTGTACAAATACATTCTATATGACAGATTTTCATTCATCTGGGATGTTTCGTCAAATTTATTGATTGCTTGTCAGCCAAATTAAACAAATCACTTAGTTTTGTCTTCCTACACACAAAGTATCTGGATTTGTCAGTGTACCTGTAAATGATCAATGTACATACATGCATATCATTTTTGCGCGCCTTCTTGAATGAAGCTATTTGTATAAACTTTTATGTGTATCAGTTCTATAGGCATACCTTCTTGTAGAAGAAGTGGTTGGCGAGGTGGTTGAGGACCATGGGGTTGGATGAGTCGATGGTGTAAGCCTTGGAGAGAAGCTGAACACCAGACATAATAGACTCCTGTGTCTTGGCATTCACCTCAAGGATGGCCATTCCTACCTGGGCACCTACACACTGGGGGTCCAACTGGAGAGCTCGCTCAAATGCCATTCTGAAACACACAACATACTTTAGAATTCATAATTATGGGCTAAAGCTTATTTATGCATTTAAACTTTAGTATAAATATTAAAAAAACATTAGTCATAGTCTTACCTTAAACTACTCCACATAGAACCGTCTATTATAAGGTCATTTCTTGGTCTAAGTCAACTAGGGTTCTCTAAAACTCTTTATACACAAAAAATGTATCCAAATGAAATATCAATATCTTGCCAAGGGAAGTAACTCTAAATAAGAGGAAGCCTCTTCCCAAGACTGAATGATGCTTACCTTGCTTTCTCTAACTTGTTAAGTTTGACAAAGCATTGCCTTATCCCAAGCCTGAATGAAGCTTACCTTGCTTTCTCAACTGTTAAGGTTTGACAAAGCATTGCCTCACCCCAAGCCCGAATGATGCTTATCTTGCTTTCTCTAACTTGTTAAGTTTGACAAAGCAACTGCTTCATCCCAAGACTGAATTATGCTTACCTTGCTTTCTCTAACTTGTAAAGTTTGACAAAGCAGTGCCTCACCCGAAGCCTGAATGAAGCTTACCTTGCTTTCTCTAACTTGTTAAGTTTGACAAAGCAGTGCCTCATCCCAAGCCTGAATGAAGCTTACCTTGCTTTCTCTAACTTGTTAAGTTTGACAAAGCAGTGACCCATCCCTAGTCTGACTGATGCTGGACAGCTGGGGTTTGTTCTCAATGCTTTCTTGTAATAAGCCAAAGCTCCTCGGAAATCCTTTTTGTTGAAAGCAATACAAGCTTTCCCCAGTAATGATGGAATGTTGTTGCTGGTCTGTACAAAAATACAATTGTAATCACTGTGACTTAAAATTAAACCTCATTATATTCCACTATTTGTGTAGCAAATTCTGCCGTTATTAAGGGTCTGATATCAATGTTTTACAGAAAATTACTCTCAAATATCAATGTTTATTGAAAACTGCATTACACCATATGTTAATTTACTGTAAAGTAATTTACACTCACACATTTAAAAGGGGCAATTTGTACAGCGACAAAATGAAACTATTTAAACAGGTGAGGGAACCTATGTTATATTAATATTTAAGATACCATCAGGTTTACATAAAACAAATTAAAGAAGTTAGATAAGTTTAAGAAACAGATGAAGTAACATAATCTCTAGTTTGGGTACTTCAGTCTGTTTCTGTAACAGCCTAGAATGCAAGTTTAGTCGTGTACTTCAGTCTATTATAGTCCAGAGTCATGTGTTTATAATACTACTAGTACTGTATTTAAACAATGATACCTGCTCTAGTTTGTGTGTTGTCATGTTTGTATAACAAAATACATACCTGTCCCAACACAAAGTTAAACTGGGCATCAGCCTGGTCCATCTTGTCTCCTTCCAACAGACAGAAGTATGCTCTCCCCAACAAGTGACTCTGTCAAAAACAACACAAGTGTTAGATGTTTGACAGATAGAAGTATGCTCTCCCCAACAAGTGACTCTGTCAAAAACAACACAGATGTTAGATGTTTGACAGACAGAAGTATGCTCTCCCCAACAAGTGACTCTGTCAAAAACAACACAAGTGTTAGATGTTTGACAGATAGAAGTATGCTCTCCCCAACAAGTGACTGTCAAAAACAACACAGATGTTAGATGTATGATTTGGTTTGTTTGTGTTTATGTCCTATTGACAGCTATGGTCATTTAAGGACGTGCCAGATTTTGGTGGTTGAGGGAAGCTGGAGTCCTCGGAGAAAAACCACGACATACAGCCAGTACCTGGCGACTGCCCTACGTAGGCCTCGAATCAGCGAACCAGTGTTGCAGGGCTAGTGGTAGCAGAAGGTCAGACGCCTTAACCACTTGGCCACCACAGGTCATAGATGTATGACAGACAGAGGTAAGCTTTAACAAGCGACTCTGTAAAACAGCCAGTTTAATGGAGTCACAATTTACACATCAGCAAAATTTATAAGATTGACAGCTTTAAATATTATTGTACATCTAAAACTAGAATTGTAAGCTGAAGGTTAACTTAAATACATTTATATGTGAGTAAAAAAAATCATGGGAATTATAAGCTTGACTTCATATGATGGTGAATAACTTTACAAGGTTTCCAAGAAACTGAATCCAAACTTATGAGCGGATATAACTGTAATAATCGAAAAGGATATTAACTTCAACTGTAAATAAAAAATACAAGACATTAATGACTACCTTGCTGATAAAGTGTACAATGGTTCATTGAAATCTACAAAGTGATTTCAAAGTAGTCTGGACATGTTATTTTTTTCTGAACTCAAGTTTGGAAAATGTTTGCCTACAAACAGGTGACAGGCTAATCGGCAGATAACCTGATTCCAGTCCCTGATAATTTTGTTGTGTCACTGTTGGTATATCATACACCTCTAGCAGTTCCAGCAACATAGTTTTATGCTCCTAAACATTCTTACCATGCTGCTATTTTAAGTATTTTTTTCATTAACAATAGAGAGAATTTCACATGCTGCTATCATTTTTCAGTGTGCTGTGGTTTTATATAGCATACTGCCTTAACTTTATTTACCACTATAATTTTAGCTAGTATGCTGCTGTTCTTTTACTTACCATGCATTAACTTTATTCCGTATGCTGTTGGAATTTTACTTAATTATCCTGTTGTAAAGAAGAAACACATGTTATAATACTTTCAACATTTTCTAAAGAGAACATTAAATTCTTATCTTGAGGATCTATTTACCTGGTCGTACATGATGATTTTATCAGCGGTGGTGTAGAGGAGAGTAGCCTGGGTGAACAGTTCTCTCTTCTTGTCCTTGTTCTTCTCTTTGTGGGCCTTCTGTACATAAAATGCAGCCAGTGTGTCAAGTGCTCGCATCTGATCACGCTCGAAGTTTGGGTAGTCCAGTCCCGCATCTGTTCGGGATGCATCTAGGATCTTCACAAAGTCCTCTACATAGTTGGACTTGTAATACTCCAGCTGAAAAATGGAACAAATCATTTATGCATTTGAAAATTACGTGAGAAATCAATGTAGCTTTAAAAACTTTCACTGTTACTTTTGGTTATTGTTACTGAATGATTTATTTCTATCGTCACCTATATTCCTATTTAATTAGTATGCATTTCATGTGCACAACTACAATCCGCCATGTAGGATATTGGCAATACCACAGTAGCATCAGTGAAATAAAATGTATGTATATCTGAAATCATTTGCATAATACGGTGTTAAAACCTGACTGTTATATATTTATCATCCTGGTAGTTCCCCAGAGCTGATTAATAATTAATAAATAGTGAGTAGATTGTGAAATATGCTGGATTAGTAATTACATGGACATTTCAAAAAGTGAAAATGAAATTACAAATAATGTTTTTCATGGTGATTAGTAAAACATCATTTGACGCTGAGATGTGACTCAGATCCTGATTATTATGGGTTGAATCTACAATACAGCATCCCAAAATTCCTCTAATCATGACTGTCACAAGTTGGAAACTGATTTAGACTTACAGCAAGAGTGACCCAGATGTGAAGTGGAGCCACTTCCTGTCGCAAAATACTGAGAACTTCATCTCCCTCAGGCAGCTGGTCAAGATCGAGCTCGATCACCTAAAGTAACAGAATAACAAAAAGCTTTTATGCTGTATCTTATGCATGTTCATATTCAATAAATATATGTTAACTTATAAAATCACAGTGGAAAATAGCCAGTCCCTGCAGTAGGTTTGTTACTGATCCAGTGTGGAGGGATCTTTTTCCTGTTGCTAAATTGGCATATGCTAGTACATTGTATTATCTTTTTATAAAGCAAAACCTGCCTCCATTACACATTGAAGTTGTTTTGGGGCTGAAAATGTGACTTCCAGTTTGATAAGCAGTGAGGTTTTTCAGGTCGAACAATATTAATTAATGTCCCATAGTTGTGAACTATTAATAAACATCATTCATTAACACTGGATTAAGTTTGTGGAGACTCCCCATATGATGTTGTCTGGTCATCTCTTTGAATTGTTCATGAAATAAGTAACCACTTTATATATATCTCTATTGTACATTTCAGCTGGAATTTCAGTTATTTTTGTCAGCCTTTAGTCTGGAAATTGTCTAAATTGATAGAAACATCGCGAGAATTATACTGACTAATTTTTCCTCAAAACAAAGAATAAAGTTGTTTTTCATCAATTTTTGTTGGTTTCATAAATGTTTGATTGTATTAATTCCATTAAACTACAGGCAGTTTATCATTTACTTAGCCTTCAGTTGAGAGCATGGTGAAACATGTGCAAAAATGTGTAAGAAACTAGTGTATTGCACTTTCCTGGGGCAAGTGGGCCAGCTTATTGCACTTGCCAAAGCATTAAAACTGGTTGTCCTGGGCATTGGGCAAGTAGATTTTTACACCCCTGCAGACCTTACTACATTTACTTGATAAATGTTTAGAAAACAAACCTAGAGATTGGCAATCTCATGTGAAATGTTAACTTTGAAAACATTAAATATCGGTTGAACTAATTTTTCAAACAATATGTCTGCAACCTCCACCTTCCCAGTCCGACACAATACCGATCAAACTTAAGGAAAATTCCTTCGACAACAGAGCTAGGTGACCATAATCCTATAACTAAAGTCTGTCGCACATCATAACCAGGAAATCATGGAATATCAATGAAAATTGCTGTTATTTTTTTCATTAAATGTTTCCCTTCTCAAAAATGCCAACATCAAAGTATAGACAACACCTCACACTTAGTAAACCGATAAGCGACAAGTAGAACTCTTCCAACTTCAACTGTACTGCAGTACACTACTGTGACTCGCTCATCATGTCAACAAACAGACAGCTGCAGACAAAGGTCCGAACGCATTGTTTACATTTAATCTATTTGGTTCAGGCTTACGACGAAGCATTGAATGTCCGAAATTTATCCACTCAGATAGCTCGGGATAAAACATGTAAAAACCAGTGCCTCCATAGCATAATATGCAGTTGATCGGTTATTTCGGTTCAACGTAACAATGATAAAATTCGAACTCAGCATATCAGCATATTACATGTAACATGAGGAAGTATGTTTACTCATTTGTCATTCATATATATAAAAAAAATACGAAGAAAATATACGATATTATATTTGGTAAAAACAGAGACGAAATTCGAGTTTAAACAAATTATTCAGATTAACATATTGACTTCTTACTTCATCTGTATCCCGGAGAGGGATTTCAATCGAGCCGGCCGCCATGCTGCTTCCTGGGAGCGGTGTTTAATGAAGTTTCATTTTGGAAGACATCAATTTAAAGATGAAGAAAATCAACATTATTATGTTCGTAAAAAACACAATATTAATTTATAATAAAATAAAATGTTATACAGATAAAAGGTGAATCAAATGTGAACAGAAATAATGAACGATCCTTGTAAACGCGACATCTATATTTCTTGTATTTAACTAAGGACCAACAACTCTTTGATGTTTTCAAACTATTTAAGCGGCAACTTTTGAAAGTTATAGCATAGGGTGACCAGTTTCTAAAATCTAAAAATGAAATTTGACGTATAAACAAAAGAGCACAATTAAAGATCAATTTGTTTCACGTTGTTTATCAACAATGTTTTAAAAGTCTTAAATTTTAACCGGAAAGTCAGTTTGCAATCACTCCATTTTAACAATACATGAACTTTCTTAATCAGCGTGTTGTCATAAAACGATGCCATTAAGTGACCAGTTCCTTTTCCTGTCAAGTGTCTGTTTGTATACATTGCTACATTTTAAAATCAAAACAAAATGTTTCTTTTTGGTGCCGCCTCACTGCCACAGGGCGAGAACAATCAGGAACCATATTTTCTCGTTTACGGAAAGGTCACGACGGTTCCCGATTGACCACAGATAAGTTTAACATTTTTGCTATTAAATTTTTTAGCAGACAATTATGAAATGTTCTATATAAATTAATGTGTTTTTTTTTACCTTTTCCAGGTGTATTTCCATTGTTTTCTAATCCAAAGGTAAAGGTAGAAAAACTTAACTTTTCCTAATGTTTGAGCAAAACAATATTGATATAATTTGTTTTGCTTCCTTTTCTTCACTTAATCCTTGCAGATGTTAACTAGGAGTATTTACTTTCATTACCAAAAAAATAATGACGTCAAAAACTCGCAGTTTTGTTCACAGCATAAATGCATAAAATCTCTGGGCACAGAAACAGCACTTTAAGTTGCTCAGAAGAGTCTGTGATGGTTTTAGGTTCTGCTTGGCCTGTTTTTCTATAAAACATAATGAATCTCATCTTCGCTAGCCAAGTGTTCTCTTCGTATACACTCCACTTACGAAAACTTGGCTTAAGCGAAGATAAATGAATCTAGAATCTATTTGCAATTAAAAAAACAAGAGTTCCGCGAGATGATACAATTGATACGCCCGTCAGNCCGCCCGCCCGCCCGCGTGAAAACATACGTACCATCAAAAGAAACAAATTTTAATTTTTATGGGTAGGTAACTTCAATTGAGCAGGCTTCTAGAGTTAGATTTCTGATGAAATAAAATTGTTATCATATAAATTTCATCTTTCCATTATTTTTTTTAAATATTTTCATTTAAAAAAAATATATTGACCTTGTTTCTTGCGTGGCAGGGTTCAATTGTACATAGATTTAAGGTCGCCTTCTAGCTTCGAGCTAGGGGGAATTTCCCTTTAGCTCAGTGATAGAGCGTCCGACTTAGGAACCTCNCAGGGCTAGTGGTAGCAGAAGGTCAGACGCCTTAACCACTTGGCCACCACAGGTCATAGATGTATGACAGACAGAGGTAAGCTTTAACAAGCGACTCTGTAAAACAGCCAGTTTAATGGAGTCACAATTTACACATCAGCAAAATTTATAAGATTGACAGCTTTAAATATTATTGTACATCTAAAACTAGAATTGTAAGCTGAAGGTTAACTTAAATACATTTATATGTGAGTAAAAAAAATCATGGGAATTATAAGCTTGACTTCATATGATGGTGAATAACTTTACAAGGTTTCCAAGAAACTGAATCCAAACTTATGAGCGGATATAACTGTAATAATCGAAAAGGATATTAACTTCAACTGTAAATAAAAAATACAAGACATTAATGACTACCTTGCTGATAAAGTGTACAATGGTTCATTGAAATCTACAAAGTGATTTCAAAGTAGTCTGGACATGTTATTTTTTTCTGAACTCAAGTTTGGAAAATGTTTGCCTACAAACAGGTGACAGGCTAATCGGCAGATAACCTGATTCCAGTCCCTGATAATTTTGTTGTGTCACTGTTGGTATATCATACACCTCTAGCAGTTCCAGCAACATAGTTTTATGCTCCTAAACATTCTTACCATGCTGCTATTTTAAGTATTTTTTTCATTAACAATAGAGAGAATTTCACATGCTGCTATCATTTTTCAGTGTGCTGTGGTTTTATATAGCATACTGCCTTAACTTTATTTACCACTATAATTTTAGCTAGTATGCTGCTGTTCTTTTACTTACCATGCATTAACTTTATTCCGTATGCTGTTGGAATTTTACTTAATTATCCTGTTGTAAAGAAGAAACACATGTTATAATACTTTCAACATTTTCTAAAGAGAACATTAAATTCTTATCTTGAGGATCTATTTACCTGGTCGTACATGATGATTTTATCAGCGGTGGTGTAGAGGAGAGTAGCCTGGGTGAACAGTTCTCTCTTCTTGTCCTTGTTCTTCTCTTTGTGGGCCTTCTGTACATAAAATGCAGCCAGTGTGTCAAGTGCTCGCATCTGATCACGCTCGAAGTTTGGGTAGTCCAGTCCCGCATCTGTTCGGGATGCATCTAGGATCTTCACAAAGTCCTCTACATAGTTGGACTTGTAATACTCCAGCTGAAAAATGGAACAAATCATTTATGCATTTGAAAATTACGTGAGAAATCAATGTAGCTTTAAAAACTTTCACTGTTACTTTTGGTTATTGTTACTGAATGATTTATTTCTATCGTCACCTATATTCCTATTTAATTAGTATGCATTTCATGTGCACAACTACAATCCGCCATGTAGGATATTGGCAATACCACAGTAGCATCAGTGAAATAAAATGTATGTATATCTGAAATCATTTGCATAATACGGTGTTAAAACCTGACTGTTATATATTTATCATCCTGGTAGTTCCCCAGAGCTGATTAATAATTAATAAATAGTGAGTAGATTGTGAAATATGCTGGATTAGTAATTACATGGACATTTCAAAAAGTGAAAATGAAATTACAAATAATGTTTTTCATGGTGATTAGTAAAACATCATTTGACGCTGAGATGTGACTCAGATCCTGATTATTATGGGTTGAATCTACAATACAGCATCCCAAAATTCCTCTAATCATGACTGTCACAAGTTGGAAACTGATTTAGACTTACAGCAAGAGTGACCCAGATGTGAAGTGGAGCCACTTCCTGTCGCAAAATACTGAGAACTTCATCTCCCTCAGGCAGCTGGTCAAGATCGAGCTCGATCACCTAAAGTAACAGAATAACAAAAAGCTTTTATGCTGTATCTTATGCATGTTCATATTCAATAAATATATGTTAACTTATAAAATCACAGTGGAAAATAGCCAGTCCCTGCAGTAGGTTTGTTACTGATCCAGTGTGGAGGGATCTTTTTCCTGTTGCTAAATTGGCATATGCTAGTACATTGTATTATCTTTTTATAAAGCAAAACCTGCCTCCATTACACATTGAAGTTGTTTTGGGGCTGAAAATGTGACTTCCAGTTTGATAAGCAGTGAGGTTTTTCAGGTCGAACAATATTAATTAATGTCCCATAGTTGTGAACTATTAATAAACATCATTCATTAACACTGGATTAAGTTTGTGGAGACTCCCCATATGATGTTGTCTGGTCATCTCTTTGAATTGTTCATGAAATAAGTAACCACTTTATATATATCTCTATTGTACATTTCAGCTGGAATTTCAGTTATTTTTGTCAGCCTTTAGTCTGGAAATTGTCTAAATTGATAGAAACATCGCGAGAATTATACTGACTAATTTTTCCTCAAAACAAAGAATAAAGTTGTTTTTCATCAATTTTTGTTGGTTTCATAAATGTTTGATTGTATTAATTCCATTAAACTACAGGCAGTTTATCATTTACTTAGCCTTCAGTTGAGAGCATGGTGAAACATGTGCAAAAATGTGTAAGAAACTAGTGTATTGCACTTTCCTGGGGCAAGTGGGCCAGCTTATTGCACTTGCCAAAGCATTAAAACTGGTTGTCCTGGGCATTGGGCAAGTAGATTTTTACACCCCTGCAGACCTTACTACATTTACTTGATAAATGTTTAGAAAACAAACCTAGAGATTGGCAATCTCATGTGAAATGTTAACTTTGAAAACATTAAATATCGGTTGAACTAATTTTTCAAACAATATGTCTGCAACCTCCACCTTCCCAGTCCGACACAATACCGATCAAACTTAAGGAAAATTCCTTCGACAACAGAGCTAGGTGACCATAATCCTATAACTAAAGTCTGTCGCACATCATAACCAGGAAATCATGGAATATCAATGAAAATTGCTGTTATTTTTTTCATTAAATGTTTCCCTTCTCAAAAATGCCAACATCAAAGTATAGACAACACCTCACACTTAGTAAACCGATAAGCGACAAGTAGAACTCTTCCAACTTCAACTGTACTGCAGTACACTACTGTGACTCGCTCATCATGTCAACAAACAGACAGCTGCAGACAAAGGTCCGAACGCATTGTTTACATTTAATCTATTTGGTTCAGGCTTACGACGAAGCATTGAATGTCCGAAATTTATCCACTCAGATAGCTCGGGATAAAACATGTAAAAACCAGTGCCTCCATAGCATAATATGCAGTTGATCGGTTATTTCGGTTCAACGTAACAATGATAAAATTCGAACTCAGCATATCAGCATATTACATGTAACATGAGGAAGTATGTTTACTCATTTGTCATTCATATATATAAAAAAAATACGAAGAAAATATACGATATTATATTTGGTAAAAACAGAGACGAAATTCGAGTTTAAACAAATTATTCAGATTAACATATTGACTTCTTACTTCATCTGTATCCCGGAGAGGGATTTCAATCGAGCCGGCCGCCATGCTGCTTCCTGGGAGCGGTGTTTAATGAAGTTTCATTTTGGAAGACATCAATTTAAAGATGAAGAAAATCAACATTATTATGTTCGTAAAAAACACAATATTAATTTATAATAAAATAAAATGTTATACAGATAAAAGGTGAATCAAATGTGAACAGAAATAATGAACGATCCTTGTAAACGCGACATCTATATTTCTTGTATTTAACTAAGGACCAACAACTCTTTGATGTTTTCAAACTATTTAAGCGGCAACTTTTGAAAGTTATAGCATAGGGTGACCAGTTTCTAAAATCTAAAAATGAAATTTGACGTATAAACAAAAGAGCACAATTAAAGATCAATTTGTTTCACGTTGTTTATCAACAATGTTTTAAAAGTCTTAAATTTTAACCGGAAAGTCAGTTTGCAATCACTCCATTTTAACAATACATGAACTTTCTTAATCAGCGTGTTGTCATAAAACGATGCCATTAAGTGACCAGTTCCTTTTCCTGTCAAGTGTCTGTTTGTATACATTGCTACATTTTAAAATCAAAACAAAATGTTTCTTTTTGGTGCCGCCTCACTGCCACAGGGCGAGAACAATCAGGAACCATATTTTCTCGTTTACGGAAAGGTCACGACGGTTCCCGATTGACCACAGATAAGTTTAACATTTTTGCTATTAAATTTTTTAGCAGACAATTATGAAATGTTCTATATAAATTAATGTGTTTTTTTTTACCTTTTCCAGGTGTATTTCCATTGTTTTCTAATCCAAAGGTAAAGGTAGAAAAACTTAACTTTTCCTAATGTTTGAGCAAAACAATATTGATATAATTTGTTTTGCTTCCTTTTCTTCACTTAATCCTTGCAGATGTTAACTAGGAGTATTTACTTTCATTACCAAAAAAATAATGACGTCAAAAACTCGCAGTTTTGTTCACAGCATAAATGCATAAAATCTCTGGGCACAGAAACAGCACTTTAAGTTGCTCAGAAGAGTCTGTGATGGTTTTAGGTTCTGCTTGGCCTGTTTTTCTATAAAACATAATGAATCTCATCTTCGCTAGCCAAGTGTTCTCTTCGTATACACTCCACTTACGAAAACTTGGCTTAAGCGAAGATAAATGAATCTAGAATCTATTTGCAATTAAAAAAACAAGAGTTCCGCGAGATGATACAATTGATACGCCCGTCAGATGTAGTCAATGAGCAGTTTCCCATAAAGGGCCATAAATGCATACATTTTGGAGAGATTAAAGCGTCAAATCTACAAAGGGCCATAACTTCATAAATAAGCGGCAAATAATTTTGGTTATCAAGCTTGTCCGAGCTTTCATGGCAATGAACCAGTTCCTACCAAGTTTGAAATTAATCCATTCAAAATTACTCAAGTATTCTAAATATTGAGCGGAAACTGTGTCCGCAATTCTACCAAGGGCCATAACTCCGTAAATAACTGGCAAATATTTTTTGTTATCGAACTTGTCCGAGCTTTCATGGCAATGAACCTTCCTATTAAGTTTGAAATGAATCCATTCAAAATTACTCAAGTTATTGAGCGGAAACTAATGTGTGCCCACCCGCCCGCCCGCCCGCGTGAAAACATACGTACCATCAAAAGAAACAAATTTTAATTTTTATGGGTAGGTAACTTCAATTGAGCAGGCTTCTAGAGTTAGATTTCTGATGAAATAAAATTGTTATCATATAAATTTCATCTTTCCATTATTTTTTTTAAATATTTTCATTTAAAAAAAATATATTGACCTTGTTTCTTGCGTGGCAGGGTTCAATTGTACATAGATTTAAGGTCGCCTTCTAGCTTCGAGCTAGGGGGAATTTCCCTTTAGCTCAGTGATAGAGCGTCCGACTTAGGACCCTCGAGATCGAGGGTGCGATCCCTGGTGGAAGCACACTATTCTCTTTCCTGTTACAAATGGTGTCCGTGGCCCTCTCTGTAGTGAGAGGGAGTTAGAACCTCGGTTGTGGTGTTCGAGGGCGAACACATTTAAAAAGGGGGGAGTAGTGTGGCAGGGTTCAATTGTACATAGATTTCCCTTTAGCTCAGTGGTAGAGCGTCCAACTAAGAACCTGGAGATCGAGGGTTCGATCCCCGGTGGAAGCACACTATTCTCTTTCCTGTTACACTTGCAATTCAATTAATGGTGCAAAATTACCTCCCCTGCAATGTTCAATGTCCAACTTTGAGTGAATTGCTATATATTTTCATGGAATTAGATTAGAAGTATTATCAAGCGTATTTTGCCCCAGGGGAAATTTGCACTGACTGAGAATGATATTTGATCGAAGTCAGACTACACTATACTTTCACTTGGATCCTGTTGTCATCTTTGGAGACTCCTTTATTCATACCAACTTCTGTTGATTAGATTTATTCATGCTTTTCTGTTGCTAATTGCACAGTATTTGCTTTTCATGTGTCTGTGTTTATTCCAACTATCTTGTCCCTAAGTCTGTAATAATGATCTCCTTTTGAAATTTTCTGATGGGGCTGATCGTCAGCTGAAATTGGAGTTTAATTAGGAAATGTGTTCACGAGTTGGATATTTCATGGTCAATCTTGGCAGCATATATATCCAAATCTTCATTTCTTGCAATGGTATATATTGTTTAGGTGGAGATCTCATCCAGGGACTAAATCCTAGGGTGAGGGCAGACCCCTGGACCAATCCAGATAGCATATCTGTACAAGTATTCTCATGCCTAGCAATAGTTTACTGGAAAATAGGGTTATATGGCAGCCTCATCAAGGAGGGGAAAGAGCTTCTTCATTTGTACAATTTGGTTGATATTGATCATAAGCTCTAGGGAGAAGTCGCTTAAAAAATATGACCAAATTACCGTTTCTGATTATATCCCTCCATTTTAAAATTTCTAGTACCTACCACCTGAAAATGCTTCCAGTCAAAATTTGGTGAAATTCTGTTTATAATAACATTGTCGATCACTTCGAATAAAGTGTATCAAATACCATAGGTTAAATTCTTGCAAGAAACCCCCCATAAAAGTAAAACAAACGATGAAAATCTTTATATTAATATTTAATTCCAATATTGTAATCGCTGCAACCTTTGGGTTGGTACATCCCAATTGCACTGCTGCCCCCATACATACATGCATTAGTGATATAACATTCAGAAATACACCAACTGTTTATAAAATTCTATCAACAATGTTAACAATATACACAATACCAGAACCAAATTGCTTCTAAATTGAAAATTACTTGCAGTGAACTGAAACTGTGTAGAGAAATATTGTTACATCACTTAATAAATTAACGATCGCTTGAAAAAAAACACCTTTTATTTTTCGCTCTCTTAATTCACAATTTAATTCACAAATTTGTATTGTTATCTTGCATAATTTGAAGACTTCTTCAATGCATTTTTCTTTCTATTAAGGATGCACACATATCAACAATAATTACTAATATATTGTAAAAAAGACAACAACATAATTCAAAAATAGTTTTAGTTTAGTCTGAAACACACCTTTTTTACTCATGGTTTTATTTTAAAATTCTTTACATTGCAAGCTTAAAATCAAAATAAGAGCAATTTGGTCCTTATGGTTAGACTAGACAAGGTTTGGTTTCCTCGCATAATGATTATCTGTTTTTCATGGTTTAATATTACACCTACAAATCTCTGTATCTGTGTTAATATCTATTCTCAAAGATATCATTACGGGGAAAGTCTAATTTAATTCATATAGATAATTTGATAATCAGACAAATAAAAATGATTTACACTATATTTGCAAAAGCCCATGATGTACATAAATACATGTTTTTAACATACAAGTTCTGGTTGATAGAAAAATACATAAAATATGAATAAATAAAAGGAAATACTACATGATAAGATGAAACACTTAAAAAAATCCATAGTGCAGTGTACATTTAATACATTACAATCGGTTTTCTGTATGTAGCTAAGCCATAATTTGTAAAGAATCAAATAAGCATAAACTCTTAACAGAAAGATGTGCAGAAGTGTGGAATAATATCCTATAGATATTGAGGATTGTCTCCCCTGAGGCAAAGCTGAGTGGCCAACATTTGACTGAAAGAAGAGAAATCCACAATACTCCTAGTACATGTACATTATCTTCATCTGTTTCACTGACTAATGTTAAAAAAAAGTTTGTAGATTGATACTCAATGTCATAAATAAAAGTAAACTGCTTTAGAAAGACTTGCAATAAATTCACCTTTTAGGAAAATAAAATGTGGATTGGAATGGTTAAAGATGATCCAATATTGAACCTGGTCCCTTACAACAGAAGTGAATCAACAAATGGATAAACAAGTACTCATAACTGTGTAACATATCCAACCATATAGAACAGCTGCTCTTAGGTCTATATTCTACATGTTTCTGACCTAAAAAATAAAACACAAAATATCTTCTCATTTACAATATAATGTTGCCATGTATTTTGTTTATCTATTTAAGATCCATCACACCTTTGATTAGGCATCTCACATATTTGACCTGTAATAAACCACAAGGACCATACATCCAAAAGCATGGGGTCAAACACATACCAGGCAGAGGCTTGTCCTGAATGGGACCCCATTATGTCTTCAGAACCATCGTCTGGAAAACTGGGGATGGCCTTATTACTGAGCATGGCAGGTAAAATATGGATGAATATGGTACATAATAAGTAAGTACATATAACATTTTTTTTATATAGACTTATACACAGAATGTCTATATAAAACATTCCAGTTTACCTTTTAAGACATTATAATCTAGACATCATTGTTAACAGCTGTTTGTAGAATGTACTATGTAAATATACATAACAATAACATTCACGTCTGGATAAAAATGGTCTTTTACTTCTTATAACAAACATTCAACCTTAAATATTGATGAACAATTGAAACTTTTTAACAATAAAAACCTGTATATACATGATATGGTAGGCTTTATGTGACACCGGTAATCAATAGGTCTACATCTCTATGTAAGTCTATTTACAGAAAATCACCCAGGAGAAACAGTACCTTTACTGCCAGGTTTCATGTCTCCAAACTTGTTTATTTTTGGTTAAGAATGTAAATATTTATCTAAAAGAATCTATATTTTAACAATATATAGCTACCTAGTGGGACAGTTTAATTCTCTTTCTTCCCTGTGTACAATTCTGATCATAGGATGGCAAAATTTAAGTCTATAATTTCTTCTACATCTGTGGTCTTGATATACAATGGCAACGTAAAATTATACTTTATAGTATCAAACATCAATAAAATATACAGATTATAATGAAGTTCACAATAATATTGTCCTTTTGCCAACAAACTCAGTTATATGAAATAAATAAGTTACACTCTAATAAAATACTTTGAAGCTTATTTCATAAAATAATCTTTTAAAGTTGGTTCTAGTAAATAAATTATGGTATGCAGTCTACAGATTTATCTAATTGATCAAACATTGAACTGGAAGACAAAATAGAATGTTTAGCTAATTCCATTCATAACTTGAAAAATGTTTATGCTCTTTTTCAAACCATACCCTAAGATTTCTTCACATTTTTAAAATGCCCAATGTTAAATATCAAGAACGAAATGAAACAAAACAGCTTTATCAAGGTTACACATCGTTACATGTACTATATTCTCTTAATTCTTAATAATTCAAAAACAAATGTGACACAAAATTAACATACTCTACACCAGTTATATTACAATAAGTTCTTAACAAATAAAACATTTCTTTTTATAACGTGGCAAGTTAAAGGTTGAAAGTAAACTGCAGTAACACATCATATTATAACATTTAGTTGGTATATTTTCTCCAAAAAATCTAAATTATTATGTATACTAAATGTATTTCCCTCTTAAAACAAGCAATCTATTAGAATTCTGTTTCATACTGTGTATGTGTAGGTTGATTCTATAATGTATTATATAACATGACATTTTTGTTGTTTATAAACAACAAACATTTGTGGTTTTCTTGTAGGCTACGAAACTAAAGAACCACGAAAATAAATACAACAAATTTAATTGATATACTTTACTAATCTTTGTTTATATGGGAATTTATGAAACTTGTACCACAAAATGATCTAAATAGCTTCAAGCCACGAAAGAAAATACCCACGAACATTTCATGTTATACAGTATTGTGTATCTACTGTGTTATTTTGTCCAAAACGGCTGTTTTTCTAACACTCAGGAACAACCTGCATGGTCAATGATTTTCATATGATAGATCCATGCAAATGTTTCAGAACAAATATATTATTTTTAACGTTTCATTGCAAACCAAAGTGTCCAAATGAAAACCTTAGACTAACTCTTCATGACAAGCTGTCAAATGTTTGTTTTACATAAAATAGAAAGAGAAATAAGCTACAACAGAAGCAGCCCTCTACTGCTCTAAAGGAGGAGGAATACAATCCCTCTGTTTATAGTCTTTAGTGTTATAACATCACTACACAAATCTTAGAAAAGTAACATGTTATAATACCCATTATGTGGAGTAGACATCACCACTCATCACTTCATAGTGAATGGCCAATGGTGGTGGCTTCCTCTGCTTCATTTTAAGATCAAAAAGATTATGTGCATGTTACATAGAGAAATCATATGATAAATAGAATCTGGAATTTGTTCCATTTTCATCCTAAATGTATAAAACTCACTGCAGCGTGTTTCCTGTCATATATTGTCAGATCGTCAATATACAACAGCTGTAGATACAATTTCGTATTTGATAACGAAGTACAAATATGTATTTTCTAAAGTGTTGACTTTAAAAAATTGCTGATTATATCATATGTCCATGTTAGTTAAATGGTCAAACTGTCTATTTTTGCCTTTGGTTGAAATATGCTGAGTACAGCTATATGTACACGAATCAACATCAATGATTATAATTATTTACGTAACTGGACATCATTTTTAAGATGCAATACAACCAGAAGAAAAACAATAACATCAAAATATTTAACAATCCAAATTTAACAGAAACATATTGGAATGGGTTTTTGTGTAGAACAAACAAGTTTAAGCTGATACTTCCAAAGTAACATATGAACATAGCTAACAACAGAAAACAAATTTCATGAAGACATCAGTTTCTTTTCACTAAATTATCTCCCCTTGTTATGAAAGTTACATTTTCACAATAAAAATTGGTGGATATGAACAATATCTTCCACATATCTTTCAAGACCTTCTCTATAACCTGTACTTTAAAAAAATTGTACCTGTATGTGCCCGAAGTGATGCTAGGTTAGAGGTGGTCAGAGCTACAGTACTTAAAAACATTTATTTCCTAAGTTAGAACATTGACCTATCATTGATAATATTTTCATTGATTTAACAGTCCTTGTCTTCTTTACATGATAATTATTCATACAGCATCACTTTCTGTCTAACAGGATCTCCTGTCTCCATCACATAACACTATAGTGATTACATAACGCATGGTCACAATGGAAAGGAATGCAGATATTGTGTGGGGTGGTCTATAGGAATTGCAATGTTTTGTAAAAAATGAAATGACAAGATGCAGTCCCATAAAAGTTGTTTCTGCTGGAGAGGAATTAATGAGAGATGAAGTTTTCCCATCCTCAGCTGTGGAGGATTTTGTCTGATCATATGTCCAAGTCTTATATAGTATAGTAGGACATTTTCCAGTTCCCTCACACCCACACCCCATTAGGGTTCTTGCTGACGGAGAGGACTTTACTGAGAGGACTGGCAATATACTTCCTCCCTCCCAGGCCGGGGTGAGGTGAGAGACGACCCTCCAAGGCTTGCAGCACAGCTGTAAACAAATACCACATATTTAGTCATAATAGATCAGGTTGATGGTAATTTTGTTCTGTCAATGAACAAACATTTTTTAAAGTGGACAGTAAAACTAATAATAATGGTTAAGTAGCCATATTACACTGTCTGTTAATACTACACTGTCTGTTAATACTACACTGTCTGTTAATACTACACTGTATGTTAATACTACACTGTCCGTTAATACTACACTGTCCGTTAATACTACACTGTCTGTTAATACTACACTGTCTGTTAATACTACACTGTCTGTTAATACTACACTGTCTGTTAATACTACACTGTCTGTTAATACTACACTGTCTGTTAATACTACACTGTCTGTTAATACTACACTGTCTGTTAATACTACACTGTCTGTTAATACTACACTGTCTGTTAATACTACACTGTCTGTTAATACTACACTGTCTGTTAATACTACACTGTCTGTTAATACTACACTGTCTGTTAATACTACACTGTCTGTTAATACTACACTGTCTGTTAATACTACACTGTCTGTTAATACTACACTGTCCGGTAATACTACACTGTCTGTTAATACTACACTGTCTGTTAATACAACACTGTCTGTTAATACTACACTGTATGTTAATACTACACTGTCCATTAATACTACACTGTATGTTAATACAACACTGTCCGGTAATACTACACTGTCCGGTAATACTACACTGTCCGTTAATACTACACTGTATGTTAATACAACACTGCCTGTTAATACTTCACTTTTAATACTACACTGTCTGTTAATACTACACTGTCTGTTAATACTACACTGTCTGTTAATACTACACTGTCTGTTAATACTACACTGTCCGGTAATACTACACTGTCCGTTAATACTACACTGTATGTTAATACTACACTGTCCATTGATACTATACTGTCTGCTAATACTTCACTGTTAGTACTACACTGTCTGTTAATATTACACTGTCAGGTAATACTACACTGTCCAGCAATACTACACTGTCCATTAATACTACACTGTCCGTTAATAGTACACTGTCTGTTAATACTACACTGTCCGGGAATACTACACTGTCCGTTAATACTACACTGTATGTTAATACTACACTGTCCATTAATACTATACTGTCTGCTAATACTACACTGTCTGTTAATACTACCCTGTATGTTAATACTACACAGTCCGTTAATACCATACTGTCCGTTAATACTACACTGTCTGTTAATACTACACTGCCTGTAAATACTTCACTGTTAATACTACACTGTCTATTAATACTACACTGACTGTTAATTCCACACTGTCTGTTAATACTACACAGTCTGTTAATACTACACTGTCCAGTAATACTACACTGTATGTTAATACTACACTGTCCATTAATACTACACTGTCCGTTAATACTACACTGTCTGTTAATACTACACTGTCGGGTAATACTACACTGTCTGTTCATACTACACTGTCTGTTAATACTATACTGTCCGGTAATACTATACTGTCTGTTAATACTACACTGTCTGTTAATACTATTCTGTCCGGTAATACTACACTGTCTGTTAATACTATACTGTCCGGTAATACTATACTGTCTGTTAATACTACACTGTCTGTTAATACCATACTGTCCGGTAATACTACACTGTCTGTTAATACTATACTGTCCGGTAATACTATACTGTCTGTTAATACTACACTGTCTGTTAATACTATTCTGTCCATTAATACTATACTGTCTGCTAATACTACACTGTCTGTTAATACTACACAGTCTGTTAATACTACACTGTCCGGTAATACTACACTGTCTGTTAATACTACACTGTCGGGTAATACTACACTGTCTGTTCATACTACACTGTCTGTTAATACTATACTGTCCGGTAATACTATACTGTCTGTTAATACTACACTGTCTGTTAATACTATTCTGTCCGGTAATACTACACTGTCTGTTAATACTACACTGTCGGGTAATACTACACTGTCTGTTAATACTACACTGTCTGTTAATACTATTCTGTCCATTAATACTATACTGTCTGCTAATACTACACTGTCTGTTAATACTACACAGTCTGTTAATACTACACTGTCCAGTAATACTACACTGTATGTTAATACTACACTGTCCGTTAATACCATACTGTCCGTTAATACTACACTGTCTGTTAATAGTACACTGACTGTTAATTCCACACTGTCTGTTAATACTACGCTGTCTGTTAATACTACACTGTCCGTTAATACTACACTGTCTGTTAATACTACACTGACTGTAAATTCCACACTGTCTGTTAATACTACACTGTCTGTTAATACTATACTGTCCATTAATACTATACTGTCTGCTAATACTTCACTGTAAGTACTACACTGTCTGTTAATATTACACTGTCAGGTAATACTACACTGTCCAGTAATACTACACTGTATGTTAATACTACACTGTCTGTTAGTACTACACTGTCTGTTAATACTACACTGTCTGGTAATACTCCACTGTCTGTTAATACCACACTGTCTGGTAATACTACACTGTCTGTCAATACTACACTGTCTGTTCCCTGTGTATTTACTTCAATACTACACTGTCTGTTAATACTACACTGTATGTTAATACTACACTGTCCGTTAATACCATACTGTCCGTTAATACTACACTGTCTGTTAATACTATTCTGTCCATTAATACTATACTGTCTGCTAATACTTCACTGTAAGTACTACACTGTCTGTTAATATTACACTGTCAGGTAATACTACACTGTCCAGTAATACTACACTGTATGTTAATACTACACTGTCTGTTAATATTACACCGTCTGTTAATACTACACTGTCTGTTAATACTGCACTGTCTATTAATACTACACTGTCCGGTAATACTACACTGTCCGTTAATACTACACTGTATGTTAATACTACACTGTCTGTTAATATTACACCGTCTGTTAATACTACACTGTCTGTTAATACCATACTGTCCGGTAATACTACACTGTCTGTTAAGACTACACTGTCTGGTAATACTACACTGTCTGTTTATACTACACTGTCTGTTAATACTACACTGTCTGTTAAAACTATACTGTCCGGTAATACTACACTGTATGGTAATACTACACTGTCTGTTAATACTACACAGTCTGTTAATACTACACTGTCCAGTAATACTACACTGTATGTTAATACTACACTGTCTGTTAATACTGCACTGTCTATTAATACTACACTGTCCGGTAATACTACACTGTCTGTTAATACTACACTGTCTGTTCCCTGTGTATTTACTTCATATGCAAACAATGAGCTGATTATATAATTATCCGTGAAAAATTTCACAAACCATTTCTCCATTCATTTAATATATATTCCATATGCATTAAAGTACTTGGAACAGATAAAATATTATTAGAAATACAGAATTTGACAGTAACATCAGGATCCTTGTAATCTCTCTATGAACATTGGATACAATATTGGTTTCTTGATATTGTACATCACTGATTTAATACTAATTGATCTATTTCATTGTTATTGGTTTGGTGACACTAATACTAGTAAAAGTTAAGTAATTGTAGCCAGACTTTGTGCTCACAAAAAAACTTACAAACCATATACAATGTATATCTCCAAATGATTTGTATATACACTGGTCTTAACATGGCTTTGAAATTAAAGTTGACATATATATCATCAGAGATTCCAAGGCTAAGATTGATATATCAATCACAATGGAATATTGTAATTAGATCTAACAATTTGGTTTATACAAACCACTATGTACTGATGTTCACTATACCCTATGCTTTCTGACTGCAACAGAGTTACCTACCCTTGCCATTTTTTCCAGACTTCTCTCCTTTACCGACCATGTTAAGCTCCTGAATGTTGACTTCCTTTATCTGTTTCTCCAGAGTTTCAACTTCCTTGCTCTGGCTTTCTTTTTTCTCATCTGAACTTTTTAATTCTTCTTCAACCTCCTCCATGCATTTTGAGTCTGTATTAAATGTTTTTACACCTTTTTCCAATTCTCCCTTGACATCCTCAGCATCCTTTCTAATTTGAGTGATCTCCCTTTCCTGTTCCTGCCTGCACTCCTCCAGTTCCTGTTTTTCTGAGGTGACCTGTTTTTCAAGTTCCGAAATCTTTTCATTGTTAATTTCAAGGTCCTTAACACAAGTGTCAGTTTTGTCTTTAACAATAAGTATATCAGATCTGTAGGATTTCTCCCGGGTTTTCTCCGCATTGATTATGTCAACCCAACTGACAGCTGCGAGTTGAACCACTTCAGCCTCGTTCTGATTGTAGGTCTGCTGTAGACACGTCATCTCCTCCCCGATGCTGTGTTTCTGGTCTAGACTTTGACGATCCTCATCCTCCAGGCTTACCAGTTCTGTTGGCAAGTAAATATAATAAAAAGATAAATATAATCATATTTGTAATATTGTCTTTTTATATCTTAAATGTATTCTCTAATTCTACATATCTGTGTATTGTAACTGTTTAATATGTACATGAATGAGAGAAGGAAAATAATAAACAACAGGTCGGACATATCATAATGTAAATATCCTACATTCCTCAATATGTATTTCAGATTAATTCAAGAGTGAATGGTCATTTAAAAACAATTAAATGAGGAAAATTTATCTCTTGATATTCTTGTTGCTTATTCAAATCATCACATCAGAGTTATTGGAAAGAGAGCCTAAAAATAAATGTGCATGAAAATGAAGCAATTCGGAGAATTTAATTTTTTACTACATATGCATGCTCTGTGAACGTTTTATGGCTGACAATTTAATGTAACTTGATTGAAAACAGATGTAAAGACACTATAACATACCTGTATCTATCATCTGTAACTGGGACTCCTGCATTCGTATTCTTTCCTGTTGCTGGGACACAAGTCTCTGCATCTTCACCACCTGAGGGTCAGGTTCAAGGACCTCTTTGACACCCACTAACGCACTTCCATTGTGGTGATCATCAGGCATGGTGTATTCTTCAATCAGCACCTCCTTACGGGAGTTTTTAAGAACATCTGGAAAGTTACTGTCAAGGTCATATTCCTCAACCTCACTGTTGACAGGACGTGCGTGGTATACAGGGAGACTGCCTATTGCATGTGCTGGCTGAGTCAGATCAAGGCTGTCAGCCCTTGGTTTCTGTGGAACCGGTTGAAATGCTGAAGGTCGCGAAACACGATTCTGCACCAAAGGCAAGATAGAAATACTGCTTTCATTGTTATTGTTGCTACCTATACTTGGTTTAACATTTCCATGGGTATTGGTAATGCCAGAACTGTGTTGATGAGAGAATGAATGATTGGTTGTTTTGCTATGAGATCCTCCTGCCTGCTGGAAATTATTGTAAGGGGAGGCAACTCTATGGTGCTCAGTTCTGTGCTGAGCCTGACGAGTCCGAGGCCCAGTTTGCTGTAGTAAAGAAGGATGTGGATCTGGATTTACATGAGTTCTTTCCCTTGGATACACATTTTCCCCCTGAACTTGGGAATGGAGCTGAACACGGGGGTCAAGGTCAGAGTTTACACTATTATGGCTATTAAGGGGTAGAATATTTGGTTGAGGTTCTCCTCCTTGCGTAGCTTTCAAGCGAACACCAACCCCATAAACTGGATTCTGTTTAACCTCTCTGTGCCGAGGCAAGATTGGTTGAGAATTTACAGAACTGGTTTCATGTTTGTCTAAGTTCTTTCCCATCTGTAAATATCTCTGACGCGGCCGTGCTGCCTCAGGCGCGACATGATGAGCACCACTAAATGTCAATGACTTACGAATCCCTGTGTCTCGGGGAGCAGAGGTCAAGTTTATTTTTGGTTTGTTATTCTCCTTTTGTTGATTTGTAGGTGGAATGTCTGTCTTTTGTTTCCCAGAATGCTTCAACAATAATTGCACCTCCGTGGCATATTCCCCCCATTTCTGTAAAATCTTCACGGGACATTCATCTGGTAAAAGAGGGCGCTCATTTTCCCTCCATTTCTCAATGAGCGTGAAACGCCCTGTTTTGCCCATGGCGTGGGCAAGAGCAATGACGACATCCTGACAGGTGGAGGTTTCTGTCACCCCACACACAACCCGTAATATTCCATCCACTCGAACTTTTAACTCCATTACGAAAATAGTATCAAACACAAATCACCGGAGATCTGCAAATTAGCTGAATGAGTTGGTAGCTTCCCCATGGTGACTGTAAGAGAAAAGAAGAATGTTAAAAAAATACCAAAATTGTCACCACTACTTGGATGATTTTTGATTACCTATTAGTCTTATTTATTCCACAAAGTCAAACAATAATTTGATACAAAACATCAAAGTCTGAAAATGATAATCTGTTTACATGTACAGTATATACAAACTGCAGGTAGTCAACTATGTTATGTTCTATGTCTAAACTGTTACAGTACAGTACAGTAAATGTCAGGTATACCCCAATATATTCATCTGTACCATGTCATCAATGTTGTCATTATCAGTATGACACTGTATTACATTAAATTCAAAAATGGTATTGTTCAACAATTGTTTCGTTATTGTGAAAGTCCTATGTAAATGTGATGTATCGGCAAAGATCTGGTATACTAAAGTGGAGTATACAAACAGTCTAAACGCTAGGATGCACAGAACGTCATTCACAAATAGACACACTGCTGCACACACGTTACACTAAATGCATCCCATCAGATCATGTTTTGTTACTATTCCATGAGAAAAAAATATGCAGTTATGTAAATATAAAGAACATGGTGTTCATATATCATGATACTGATACACATTATTTAAATTGGTCCCAGATACGGTCATACCATGCACATTATGTAAATAAGTCGAATATAAATTCCTTGTATCATGTCAGATGCTCCCTAAAATTAATGCACGTATACTCTATCAAATGACAAGTTACGAATAGAATTTGCATAAGATATTAAAAATATCCGGAGTGACTATGATGCATGTACCAAAGTGTAGGCATACAAATGTCTACCATATACACAATGGATATAGGTAAGGCGTAGATGACCAAGCAAATGCATGTATATATACACCAGTATGACACCAAAGCACTGAGGATATGTATCCTATGATGGACCAGAAATCCCCAGCAGCTTATAAAACTGTTCATCAGAAATCCAATGATTGATTTGAAATATGATGCATCAATGACATCAAAGCCTATATACATAGGTAAAATGTACTTCTACATCTCACAGTATATCAACAATCGTCTTTAGCCAGCCGCGGATGAACCATTCTGTCACCCGGTCACTGGCCGTATAACAAATGTGTCCGGCTTTCCTCCACATTAACTCCACAGATCTATCAGGATCAGGACCCTGGGGTTGAAAGCCTGATCAGCTCTACACAAGTTCATGGAAATTGTTTGTGTAGTCTTTTTTTCAAAATTAATGAATTACATATCTCAAACAGCATGATTATGCATGAGATATGATTATCCTATGACAAGAAACAGAAATATTCATATTTTTTAGGATGTTCTCTAATAACTGTTGGTATGACATATTGTCATTAAGCTGACATAGTATCAAACAGCAGGGACTGAGACAGAGGCTCTTCCTCTGAACATCTAATGGGTTGTGAATGGGGGAGCTCTTCCTTGGACCCACCTAATGGATTGTGTAAGAGTTCGACTTCCTCCGACCCTAACCACTTAATCGATTGAGATAGATAGAGTCGGACTTCCGCACAGTTTTGGGATAGTCCTAGGTATATCCTATCAATATAATATACTTAACCCACTCACTATCTTTTGAAACATCCAGATTATTTTGTTGTTGTTGTTTTTTTAACAGGAAGCCTCTATGAGTCATTTAAGAGATCAAATACACAATGGGAAATATTTTCACACAGGTGTTGGCACTATATAAGCACATGTATAAACACCACTTCAGCTACTACCTATATACAATATCAAAATAATTAATATTTAATATATATATTGTACTCGGAAAGCAGTTAAAAATATCTTTGTTCCCAGTATCTCACCCTACATTTACTTCAGATACATACGTACCCTATATGAATTTTGTTTTTAAATAGGCACAGTAACGTCCAGTTATCTAGATCTCCTTCAATGACATATGTAAAGAGATTGCAGGTACTCGTATTAGACGATCACAATCTCAAAGTTGTCACAATACATAGGACTATTTGGAGACAAACTACAGTAGGTTATGTAAAAGTTGTATGAAATGGTAATGAGGTAAATTTTACTTGTATCTATGAAATACCCTGATGAGTGGTACAGATGCCCTGACGTGTGCGAGAAAACAATAGGTCTATAAATACCAGACATCAACGTTGTGTCCACTGTTTATGATGTAGTACCCCGAGAATCTCCTGACAGATTATCACCGTCAAATCTTCATTGATTACATTTATTTACCTGTCATACATCACCAAGGTATGATTTCACACCCAAACAAAAGTAAAACAGTCAGGTATACACTCTAATCAAGCCTACTGATTCTCTGTCAATAACACTATAGTACATTACTGCCACCCACATTATCCCTGGCCGTACAAAAATACTAGCTGTGTGTACGCTACCACGCCACTTCATTACAGGAAACACAAAAAGGAAATCACCTTGAAATTAATATTGATATCCACAAAAACATCATTTAAATCTGAATGTTATGGCATATCATCAATATATAGATCACCTCATCCATCTTCAGGTCTCGTAAAAGCACATACACAGTATGTACATTATATCTTTCATAGACGTAAGTTTTCATCAGCATACTGAATTGGTGTGTACATACTGTGTACTGGTACAATTATCACATTATACAGTAACATTAACAAAACTACATACCATTATCATCTACAGTATGTATATATCTTACTCTATATGATGCACTAAGTATAAATTCACCTGCCAGTATGTCCTGTATATATATAAGGCTGTAATACTACAGCAAGTGTCAAAAACGTGTCCTCTTTTAACCTAATAAAGTGAATCATGCAACAAGGAAACTTGGAAACTCTATATTTCCTGTTTGAAATTAGAACTTTTCAATCCAAGGTTATATATCAATGTCTCTTTACCAAGGTATTACCATACTGTTTCCTGTATTTGATTGGGAGTCTTTGTCAGTCCTTGTGGCATGTGGCAGTATACAGGCAAACTTTTCCAATGTTTGAACAGTATTGAAATTTTAATCATAGTGCCCATGAAAAACTTGTGATCAATACTAAAAAGCATTTAATTCCTTCTTTTGAGAAAAATCAAAGCCCCTAAAATCTTGTTTACATTTAATTATTGAACACACAGACCCTTAATCTACGGGTTTATCTGGTCTGACCGTAACAGCTGTTATATATCAAAGCAGGTAGTTATTAATTTTACTAGTAATTTAGATTTCTTGTTAGGACAGCATGACAATATAACACACAATGCACTAGTGCAGGAAGTACTGCATTATTCATACATATATAACCCTCAGAAATAGTCATCAGTGTATTCAGGTAAATAACATATTAAATGTATCTTCCTTACATACCACGGTATGACATATTTCATCTATGCAAGTCAACATAATATAGACTGAGCTGGCAATCAATACAAACATGTACATATACTTAAGCATGTTAACGTTGCCAGTCTGCTTTAATTTCCCAGCTCTGAAGACTTTTTAATGAAGTGGCTCATTAGATGACATATTAGACATACCGTATTTATCCAGCAATAAGCCCATGCCTGGTAATGTGCCCACCTACAGTCAAACTTTCATAAATCGAACTTCGAAGATTGAAACTTTTCGGTGTGTCGAACATACGACAAAGTCCAGATTTGTTCCCTTATATAACAAATGCCTTAGCCTGTGTTTCGTCACATTTTTTAAAGAATCATCTTCTGTCTTATTTACAGGATTTTGATGTTCAATATTCGTGAGTCGAAGTCCCAATGTTTCATTTTTTTCTAGATGGTCGCGCAAAGTTTGAAACATCAAAGTTTGACTGTATATGTACAACCTTTGAGTAGACATGTTGGCAAATGCTATTTTGTTGTCATATGTAAGAAGTCCATCCCCTTGACTTTGAGTCGGAGATTATTATTGGACTCCCAGGCTTTTTGATAGATAAGTACAGTAGTATCTTGGGTATTAACGGGACTGTATCAAAATAGAACAGGTGGTTTACATGGCAAGTACCATACTAGGGCTGGTGGTAATGACAGGTGGTGTACACAGTACTTATAATAGGAGTAAAGATTTCCTTCTATGGACATTAAACCTAAGTACTGTAATTCTAAGATAAAGTAAAGTATCATTAATGAGTTTTTAATCTATATAGCAACCTTAGGCCTGGTATTTTTAAGTTAAATTTTTTCTGTATAATACTGATCAGATTTAATTGCGTTGATCATCTAATGACATGGGATTGGTATTGAAACACTTGGATAAGACAAAATACTACAAATGAATAACAAGGCTTTGCAGACAATAATAATACTCTCCTGACTACAAGTGATCAGAAATGTACTCAGCAACACATAAGTTTCAAACCAGTAGAGCAATGTCAACAAAATTCTATTTATAGTAACAGTGACCTTGTTTTTTACCCAAGAAGGTTAAAATTAGAACATTTCATGAAATTTCACAACCATTGGATAAAAAAAGGGCGCTGAGATCATTTAGGATACATACGAGACATGTACAGGCGTATCCTTATATACCCTGAACGACACGTCGCAGGGGTAAATAACACTTTTTATTATTAAGACCTTGTATTTTTTAATTTAAACTGCATAGTATATATCACTCATGTGTTCATTTGTTTTTAATAACGTGTTGGATACAGTCTTATTTCTATAAATCATCTGTACATGAATTATTTACATATTTTAGGTTCTCGTGTCAAACATACTTAGCTTTAAAAATCTGTTAATGGCAAGTGAATACCAGCATTAAATGACTAAGGAGTACCAGTGTTACAATCAGTTTTATCTGTATTTATTTTAGACACCTGAAGGTTTAAATGTATCAATGTACTATAATACCTATTCTGTATCCATATTCAAACTAAAATGATTATACTGCAGCAATTTGTTTTTACAAGACATAGTATAATAATCGTATCATAATATAAAAGGCTATCTGTTGATAGAGCTTAGTACTATAAATTGTACATACCAGGTATAGGTTGAATGTGGTCCTGGTCTGGCCTACACACACAGACGACTGAGGAGGAGGAGGAGGAGACAGAGATGGACAGGAGGGGCCTACAACAATGGGTGATTACTGCCAATTAGCACTGGTTATCTGGTCACAGACCGCAGGTGTCTGGTTCGTATCAGTTACAGCAACAGTAGGGGCACCAGTGGGGAAATCATATTCTGACTAGACTGTCTTTTAACTAGAGTAGGTCTTACACATGTTGGTTGACCTACGGTCAAGAGGTTGTAGACTTGCTAAAGTCAATATATAGATTGGAAAATAATCGATAATCATAGAGAGTAATAGCCAGTCCATATCTGGACCTGCCATTGACTACATAATAACTCAAACAGCCAGCCATCTACATGTACAATAACAGGGAAGTCAATCATCAGCCTTTGTTGGCCTCATTCTTAAAGGGAAATATTTAAGTTACATACAAGTAAAGCCCCATTATGAACATGTACATAACATGTTAAATACATTAAAAATTCATGAAAAGATATCTTCCTAGTAACCACTTTCCTTTCCAAATTATCACTATCCCCTTCATACCAACCTAATTAGTACTCTGTCAATTATGTTCCCTGTGTGTCCCCGTTGAAAACCTTATTGTATGATTTTACAATACAACACTGACCAGACAGGCTGCCCAACCCAGGACAACTGGATTCCATCACTGTCATAGCACTATAACTACTTTTATCTTGTGAGGTTAGAAAATCAACACGTTTTACTTTATTTACAGGTTCCATGTCACTCTGAAATACCAATGTTATCATTTTTATTTTGGACTCTGAAACATTTTGTCATATGAGTTATCAGGTAATTTACATTCCACACACATGTTCATAATACCATTGACCTATCTGCAATCGAATATTTATCAGCAATCTTTAGTTAGAACACCTGGATCGTGCAATATACACTTAACCAACAAATGCTTTCATCACGTGATTTATTCATCAAACAACCAGTATCAGATATTTCATCGTGACAGCACTTTAAAATGGCCTGTGAGTCAGTGAGCTCACTGTGACCAGTAAACATTGTTATCGTCAGACCTTATAATCAGCTATTGTAAAGACCTTAACCCTGAAAAGAAAAACTTGTGTAAAAGTTTAGTGACACTTTTCGTATTATATTTACATGTACATGTACCAAAACTATAGTTTCTTACAGCTTAGGCATATATGTTCATTAAGTTTTTACAGGAACTGAAAGTTGTGTGTTGGTAGAAGCTGGGAAAACACTTGAAAACTAGTAGCATAAGTTATAAAGATCATGCATCATTCCAAAAGGACTCAAACCAATAATTAGAAGTGACTATTATATCTGAAGGGCTGTCTCAACACGCCCCCATCAACAAGCTAGTTTGTTTGTTGTGTGGTCCGTCCTATTAACAGATATGGTCATTTAAAGACATACCAGGTTAGGTGGTGGAGGAAAGCTAGAGTACCTGGCGTTTGCCCAACATAGGCCTGGAACCTGCGACCCAGTGGTAGAGACTAGTGATTGTAAACAGTCAGACGCCTTAACCACTTTGCTACGGGGACCCGACTCCATCAACGAGCAACAAACTGTCTGAAGGGCTGTCTTAAAATTTCCAAACACAATACCTATCTACATGTGAGACTGATGCCACTATGGACCAACAAACACAAAATGTCACTATTGGAGACATACAGTTGGAGATTTCAATCAAATAGTCTGGTACTCAGTACTGTAACCGAATGTCCGTGCTGTTCATGCTAATGACTAAGTCCTGGTGTTGAAGTACTATCTGTACTACACAAGCTTCACACAGTAGGAACAGTTAGTATCAGTGCAGTGTCGGTACATGTACTATACACAACAAAAGAATTCAAATAATTTCTGTGTCATGCCTAAAACCAAGACTTTATAGGAAAGGCATTACTTGACAAAGACTGCATAGTAGGATAACGCTACATGTCTTTATATAGTATATTACAGGAAGACACGCAAGAGCTCCATTTAAACCCATAATGAAAGGCAATAACAAGGAATTTGAATTGAAAAGAAGATTATAGATGTGATTGGCAAAAAAATAACACAATACAATAAAACAGGAAGGTCGAATTACCTCCCCTTTGTCAGCAAAGTCATAGAGGTCATCATGACCACTGTCAATGACATTGAAATGTCTTTTATATTACATGTAAACTTGAGGAGAGAACCTGACACCCAAGGTGACAAGCTTCCTTACAGATGACAGGGAAGGGTAGCTATACCCTTGACGATATTGTACAGAAATGGTGTGTGTTCATTGGCTCAGAGGCTGTGAGGAATGTTATCTGTCACAAGCCCCAATACTCACACAAATGTCTGGCAGGTAAAACAATGGCAGACCTTATAGTACTCCCATTTTTGTGTTAGCTTCATCATTAAAAGATGCACTATTGTAACGTAGGTATCTATATTTATACATGTAGGCCCTGGAGCTTTATAAAGTCACAGTCTGATTTCTACTACCGTAATGCAGTCAGGATATACATATACGGAATGTAAAACAACACCTTATTCCCTTCCTGTCACCAAATAAAATGTGTTCAGTGTCTGCACTGACAATGTTAACTGTATAGTGTATATGTATACCTAGATACCATATACCAATACCTGTTATTATCTACATACACAGATCTATTGACATCCTCTTGATTCAAACAGAAAGTCAACATACATTTTAATATGTTGTATTTGTTCTGATAAAACACTTTCCTATTATCAATTGTTGGTTTTACTAATAAGGGTGAAGTTTGTGAAAAAATATCAAGTCTTAGGGGGGCCATTAAATATTGATGCTGATGTACATTACAACTGTAATGGGTTTTCCCATACATTAGTATCACACACGCTCATTAACTTTTCATAAATAAGGTGCCTCTGACTGGTAGTACGACCGAGACTGATTCCCTGTACCACTATGTACAGGTACTCGGTCTGCAGGTACAGGTAGTACATATACAGATGCCCTATTCTATGTTATACCCAAGCATGGTACTACAGAACTTTAGCTACACATAATACAATAATAAAGTATACATGTATATATGTGTCTACATATTAAAGGGGCCCTAGCTAGATATGGCATTATAGTAAAGAACATTATATGTCTAGGTACCTGGTATTGATCAATCCAATCAAACTGTCTGTCCAGGAAATTCAATTTACAAGTTAATTTCTTCCCACAGCTAATATAAATGGCTGCTGGCTTCAGTTATAATTATTAGTGGTGGGGTATTTCACCAGATCCGCATCTGGTTACAAACTGTGATACACAGGAATACAGTCAATAATTAAAGGGAAGCTTAAGCGATCATATGATCCCTTTATCACTTTAACGATAATAGATATACAACTGTATAAATATAGGATTGACGTTCTGTGTTATGTGTCTAAGTCAACATCTGTGATACATGTCTAAGTCACTATCTGTGATATGTGTCTAAGTCAACATCTGTGATACATGCCTAAGTCACCATCTGTGATATATGTCTAAGTCACTATCTGTGATACATGTCTAAGTCACTATCTGTGATACATGTCTAAGTCACTATCTGTGATACATGTCTATAATAATATAAGTCACCATCTGTGATACGTGTCTAAGTCACTATCTGTGATACATGTCTAAGTCACTATCTGTGATATGTGTCTAAGTCAACATCTGTGATACATGCCTAAGTCACCGTCTGTGATACATGTCTAAGTCACTATCTGTGATACATGTCTAAGTCACCATCTGTGATACATGTCTAAGTCACCGTCTGTGATACATGTCTAAGTCACCATCTGTGATACATGTCTAAGTCACTATCTGTGATACATGTCTTAGTCACAATATTTGATTCATGTCTAAATTACCATCGGTAATTGATGTCAATTAAGTCACCATCACAATAGAAATCAGGATAATAGCTTAATAACTTTTTTATTTCTTGTTTTTCAATTAAAAGTTGTTTAAATGATGAATTCATTCACATTTAAAACAAATTTTGCATTTGAATACAGTATGTATATTCTAAGGTTAACAAAATTCTTAATCATTTCCCTACCAATAATACAAATAGAGTACCTTTAATATCCCTATACTATATATTGACTGTAAATATACCTTCCTTGGTTAAGTCTTACAATGGTTAAGTCTCAGGAAATTCGGAAATTTCAACATGTACCTACCTGGTACATTTACTCCCTGATTTGTGATACTGGTGGGCGAGTGTCGTTAAACTTTGAATACAGGTTTTATTCTAAAGATTTCCAAAGTTGTTTTTGAAAGGAGTATATCCGTTAGCCTGAATGTCAATAAGATTAAATAACAGCAGGTTCCTTTATCAGAAATAAAATAGCAGGACCTGAATTTCTTTCACCTACTCTGCACATATTACCATAGTTTGTATAGGTAATCATGGCTAGAATTCACACCTTTTCCCTTGCAAACCAACCCATTTTGAAGAAAAAAATGTATTTTGCATAAAAAATTACAATTTAATTCAAAATCTAAAATGTGGTAACATAAAGATACACTGTATTCCAGGTGCGGTGGTTAATACGTTCGCAAGTAAATGTTAGATTTGATAACTGTTCTTGATTTAAATTTATCCTTGGAGGAACCTTGTACAGGATATTTGTGTGTATACTGCATTCAGGAGAATTTATATCATACAAAGTCTTTAGAAATCCTATTTCTACAGCTGTTTATCAGCTATTAAATAGTCGACATGTCAGCAGGAGACTGACCTATATATATATATAAAACATTTGAATCGAAACCGAACTGAACCACTGTTACAATATACCTATGCAGATATAGACAGATTTAAATACCATACAGTACACACACAATAAACCTCACACTGTGCATACAAAATGTATCAGTTGATATATTTCTTTTGAAAATTAAAATATACATACAGTGACACATGTCATCAATTTCTGTAATCATACTGCACACACAGCAATTATATTGACAAAAAATACTTTAAAATGAAATATCTGATATTTAACATATTACATATTTAAATTGGAGAAAATTATGAATTCAAATCTCCTACCTGTATTGTCAGCAAGCATAATATATCCAATGTGAGCTGTGCTGTGATGTATTTGACACCTAAAGTTATATGCATTAGTTATATGAGTGGACTCCAGTACAGAAATGACACATGTGGACTGTCCAGACCCTAGTCATACCTGTATACCATACCTGTCTCTGTGAATGTTTCCCTGACAGGTATCCCATTGACACCACACCTCCTTACCTATATTGTAATCAGGACTAAATCCTGCCCCCTACAGCTTCCTGTGGCCCTTGCATGTCAACAAACACTCCACACAACAATGAGAGGACGACCAGCCTTTGTAAGACTGCCCTGCTTTGATACCCTCTGATCCCAGTTAAATCACTAGTACAATGAACTTATGACGATCTCCACGCTGTGTTATAAGCTTCCTGCGTACTGTCATGATTTCCACGCCTCAGTGACTAGCAAAAGAATCTACCAGACACCGTGAGATTCCGCTTCACAGACCAAACTATAGGATGTGGATACAGATTTATGTACAATGTATATACCTATAAACCCATTATAAATTATACCCACATTCAGATCATTACTGTACATACACAGCATATGTCTATGCTACCTATGTGTGAAATGACCAACATAAGGTCATACCCTCGGGTAAAATTTCATGCTCGGTCAGCCATTACAAACTAGGTCAATTGCAAGAAAGCCTTGTTCAACTTATCAGGCACAGTCATCTGGAAGTATTTTCTTTCATTTGTCAGGTAATTATGAAAAAGGAAGCATGTAGTTGTCAGAAAGATGCCCAAGGGGCCTGTAAACCATTAGCCGTGACTACCTACTAATTGAGCTACAATTTTAACCACTATAGCTATCGATAGCTAGGAAGTTAGTGTACATTTACCAAATTGCAATATTTCATCCAAAAATATGGTGACATTTGTATCATTTTTGTCAAATATATTTTAATTGATAAATTAAAACTAAGACAGTAGATAAATTATGCATTGCGCTGAGGGCCATATGAGCATTTAAGGACAGGATGCTCTACAAAACCGCTGACGTATAGCCCCATATGGCGATATTTAATGCTATCAACAAAACCCCTCGGTACCTTCTAATATGTTCTTTGTTCTTGATAAAAAAAAATCCATTAAAACTTTGGTCAAAAGTTTTTATCTCTTGATATCAAGAGGATGATCAAATTAAGACTGGGCAGGGAGCATTGTCCATGAACTTTTAATAGTTTTTCTATGTGCCTCCATTACGAGTTGAACCCAGCACTACAGATGCATGTGATCGGTACCCATTGAGCTTGCCATTGAGCTATAAGAGGAAACACACTCTAGTGAGTCAGTAACAAGCAACTAGATGGTTTACCACTATTGCATATTCCCCTCCAAGAAATAACTTTTCGTTGATTCTTCCTCATTAATCCAGTCCAAAATAAGTATCTCCATTTAAAAAACAGTTCTGATGGGCTGCCCCATCATACTTTTTGAAATGAGATTATCAGTTATTCCAGACTAGAATATATAAGGTTGACAAGATTAATGTACACAGTCCCAATGCAACCAAGGTAATTTTGCCAGGTACCTGATCTACAAGGAATCAGACATGGGACAGTTCCCTCTCGCTGAGTTAATAACTGGTGACTAGATGATTCATTGTTGAAACAGTTAAAATAAACATTCTGTTTAGTATTTCAACAATGGTTACCACTGCCTATGTTGATGTGGCATTTACATATGTCACGAATGTGTCATTCTTACTACCAAAAAAATAAATCATAGTGTAATGGATCACAGTTACTTTACTAACAATCAAAATGTCACTGCATAAAGGCCTAACATCATCAAAAACAACTGGTTTACAAGCACTGGGTGCCATGTCCAAAAATGATGGACTTTGACTGGAAAACAGTTCAAACTATCCAGTAACCGTACTATATCAGCCAAAATATTTAGACTGAATAAAAAATTCATCGCTCCCTTGCTTAACATAGCGATAAAACTAAATGGACCAGATGAAAGCCTCAACAAAAATCATCAAACACTCTTGGATGATTACAAAGTACTTTCAACTATCCGACTCCCTGAGCCTGCATATGTAAACATCTTCAATCAACTGTTTAAAATTCCAATGTATAATAGGTATATGTCACGCCTGTTAGTTAGTGACAAAGGAAGTTTATTTATATAACTTCTGATTTACTCCAAATTATGAATTCCACTTTGGGTATATGATAATTATATAAATTAAAAGTAACTCGGACACTTTTTGTCGGTCAACATTGGCCATGAATGAAGAATCAGTTTGCTTTGCCAATAGTGAATCTGAGACTGTATTACAATAATCCAGCCATTCTGAGTACGGTATGTATTAAATCAATTTTACCTTTAAGGAGGCACGATAGTCTAGTGGTAGGACACCGGGCTCGTGTCCAAAGGGTTGCGGGTTTGGTTCACGGCCGACACTGTGTTTTATCTTTGAGCAAGATATTTTACTCCGTTTGTTCCAGTCTACTCAGCTGTAAATGAGTATGTGGTTAGTCAGTGCTAGGATTGCAGAATGCTAGCTGTGAGTCATTCTGAATTTGTATTAAATCAACTTTCGTTAAAACAGACAACTTTTGTCTACAGTCATTCTTAGCTGGAGTGAAGCATCTCTTTGTATAGAAGTAAGAACATGCAAGGACATACAGGGCAAGGCTCTCTTCATAGTGGACCAATGTGCCAATAGACACTAACATAGCCACGTAAACTCTGATTTAAAGTAAAGCTTTTACATGAAGCAACATATACCTTCACAAGAGTTGAGTCTGGTGTTTCATTTGTTAATGAGGTACAGACTTCTAGTTCAGGAAAATAACATGAAATATTCACCAAGCCACGCTCGTTTGTTAGGTAATGATGTCTGACAGACAGAGTTACCTTAAAATATATATAATTAACAACAATTTACGGCTATAAGAGAATACATAATGTCTATATAATCTCAATATCATTATGAATTATGTAAAACTTTTGGTATAACCTTGTAACATGATGTTCCTCTTAGATTTTTATGTCCTTCAGACATGCATGCTGCTGCATGACATTTCTTTTTTGTGTACCGTATATGACCGCAAATAAGCCCCCACCCCTAGTGAAAAAACATAGACACAAAGTAGGGAGGGGGCTTATTTGCGAGCAACCCCCCTGTTCACAAATGCCCGCCATGTTGGATAAATACCACTGTTTTGATCTATGACCACACTAAATATCATGTACTTATACACTGTAGTTTTTTTAACTAACAGACAGAATATTTAATAAGTCACTAAAAGTTGACTAGTCGATGGTGCTGTTGTTTTTCTGAACTTATTTTCTATCATCAACTGGTCTCAATAATTCAATTTTATCAACCATCATTTTTATATTTTTTTTATTGATTAGTCAATCAGTACTCTTTAAGACACATTACCAACATTCAGAGGTGTAAACAATTTAATAGCACGACGATCAGGCACTCTGGTGTTTGGCTAGCGCCATTACATGTACCGTACTATATAGCTAGTCCAATAGACGAAGAAATTTGAGTATACAAGGCTGGTATATGAAATTGATGCCAGGAACATATATATTTGTGTGTGTATAGATATATATTTATATCAACTATGTAATCCTATAAGAACTGCCTGAGAAATGAAGGCAATTCAATGCTTAACCAATAACTTCTGATTTCATAATTCAAATAACCAGACTACAAATAGAAACAAATTTGAAGTCATAAAGTTAAAAAAAATATAGATGACTTTAAATCAAAACATTGAAAAACTTGATCATTTTGCAAACTTTTCCTTGTTTGGAGTCCAACATTTAAATGCACTATAAAATTTGAGTGATATATAATCCAGGGAAAGTTGGACTATACTGTGACCAAAGTTCCCCCAGTAAGGAGCGGATTGTTCAGTAGATTAGATAGCTTTCATTTCACCACTAGTGACTTACACATGGAAAACTGTGTTGTGGTCAAAATCTTCAAAATCTTCGAATTCTCATTCACTGACAGAGATTACTTTCAGCCACTAATGAAGATCGCTCTAACAGATAATCTCACAGTAAGATCATGCATTGTGATTATTGTCACTGATTGACAACATATACATTTAACTAGAGATTTAAACAAATCTGAGTCATAGTTTCTGTCCTTG
Organism: Mizuhopecten yessoensis; assembly: GCF_002113885.1. NCBI lineage: Eukaryota > Metazoa > Mollusca > Bivalvia > Pectinida > Pectinidae > Mizuhopecten > Mizuhopecten yessoensis. The sequence continues at coordinate 567,312 of NW_018408528.1, forward strand.
TATAAAAGTGAAATAAACAAAATCTGTACTTGTCCACAGATTTTATCTAGTCCAATTTTAAATCCCAACAGTTATTGAACATGTACAGATATTTGATACTTGCCAGACTAAAACCTCACCACATTTCAATAGTATATTGTAGCTATACCACTTCCATGTTTCTCTATATGTAGCTTCCCGGCCCTCACCACATGTCTACCGTATATACACAGGTCTGGCTTATTGATATGTTGTATCTCTTAGGTGGTCTTTATAGACAGGTCTGACTACTTTTATGTTGTCTCCCTTTGGTGGTCTTTATAGACAGGTCTGGCTTCTTTTTACGTTGTCTCCCTTTGATGGTCTTTATAGACAGGTCTGACAATTGTCTATGTTGTCTATTGGGTGGTCTTTATAGACAGGTCTGACTATTGGGTGGTCTTTACAGACAGGTCTGACTATTGTCTATGTTGTCTCTATTGGGTGGTTTTTATAGACAGGTCTGACTATTGTCTATGTTGTCTCTATTGGGTGGTCTTTATAGACAGGTCTGACTATTGTCTATGATGACTCTACTTTTTTACGTTGTCTCCCTTGGGTGGTCTTTATAGACAGGTCTGGCTACTTTTTACGTTGTCTCCCTTGGGTGGTATTTACAGAGGTGTTTGACTTAACATTCTATGAAAAATAATAATAACTAGCTTTGTTCAGTTTCTCTAGAAAAGTGATTATGTGTTATGGATACTGAGTGAGACTATATTGAATGTTGCCAAATTACCATTATTAGCTCTGAATAAGCCAAAGACAGGGAATGTATACCATGATAAGACACTGTACACTGGTACGTACATGCAGTACTTGTTAGTGACCGCTTAGCTAATTGTACACGTCATATGTACATATTATGTCCTTTAAACAGAGGGGCTATAATCATGATTTGGGAATTTGAAACAGACCTATTAATATTTGGCCTTGAAATAGTTTAATGTTTAATTGGTAAAAGTCAATGTATTTCAATCATGATATACATGTATAGCCTTACCGTTTTATGATGTGATCAATTAATTGCATTACACTTGTACATATATGTCAATTACATTATAAGTGTGGAAGCCCGATTTCTATGAATATTGATATGTCTATAATTACATCTATCACTCTGTGCATCTCTTATCAATGCTCTGATAGAGTACAGATAATAACATAACCATCAAATAATTAATTCAATGTTCCCAGTCAGTATAATCAAATGCTGTATACACATATACTGATACCAAAATTGTTGACCCAATTACTTTGTTATAGAAGGACGGACTGTATCTGTGATTATAAGTTTCTATTTATTGTAATATAATTATATTTATGTATAATACCTATAAACTAAAGCTTCCATTTAATTTAGTACACCTTAGACCTAGGAAAACTTAAAACCAAAGATCCTGTGTATACACTACAGGTGTAAATAATAAGGAACTAGCAGAGTTATAAATACCTGGAATGGAATCCAATTACCTGTCACTCTAATCTCATTAAACCATAATCTACCTTAAATAGTATAACAACAACTTTGTGTACCTAGACAGATTGGAGTGTTATATTTATGGAGGAAGTATAATATAGCTGAAGGCTTTGCTTTTTATCCTCTCACAGAACTTTAATAAATAGGTTCTGATGTAATCACGTCAGTGAAATTCCTTAGCATTAATATGTACGTATTGATCAATCGACTTAAGTACAATTTAATGTGACACAATTACTTTCTTTTCCATTTAGTTTTGCAAACATTACTCTCTGATCTTTTAGGGGATCTATGCTCTTGGTCAAACATAATGCGATGTGCTTCAACAAGATCAGTCAGGTTTATATAGAGAAAAACAGTGGTTAAAAGGTTAAATTTTCAGAGGCTTTGAACTAAATCTATGTTTGGAAAATGTCAAAAGGATACGAAATATGAAAACATCTGTTAAGATTTTCTAACAACACTATAAAGTTTAGGCTCGCTAATGAAATAAATGACCTTCATACATTTTTACCTTTATATTTTCATGTTTTATCAGACTACCCGAAAGAAAAACAACACTATTTTCACATGAGGCTAACCAAACTGAACATGGCACTAATAAAGAGAATCTCGTAATCAAATAAGCTGCAGCCAAGTCAATTGATATCACATTATCATCTCCTAATTCAGTAACCTAATTCAGTAACATCCTTTGAAAATATAATAATAAACAGAACACCCTTATTTCTTTGTGCACACCAGTTGTATTTAAACTTGTGTGATTACCTGGTAATACTTTTGTTATATTTTTCATCTAGAAAAAAAGGGAATCTTCTTTATCTAATAGACAGTGTGAAATCAGTGAACGAAACATTCCAGCAAACAGTTCTTGTCAGATATCACAAAATGTAACCATTTCATCACAATTAAGACCAAGTTACTGAAATTAACAGACATTTTTGATATCTAAGTCTGTGTTAGAACACATACATCAGATTATATATGTATCAAAAACAGAGGTATGAGCTATGAACTAAAGAATTAAAAAAAAGTCACTAGCAAACGAATCAATATTACCTTACATTTGTAGTAAATATATCCTTTCAGGTATACTCATGTTTGTTTTTATTTATAAACACAATCAGACATTGCTTAATTTTAATTTGGGTGATGAACTCTAGCTGTTAATCATTAAAGTGCTGTAGATTGATAACACTGACAAATGCCTAGGATTTGATCAGTAAATAATTATTGTAATACATATTTTGTGAAGAGCTGCAAGTCTGTTGAAATATGTTTTAGATATGTGTTGTATTAGTAAATGCTAAATTTATATAGAGGTTGACATAGAGAATTCATATAAAAATGTTATCCTTAATGTATATATGTACCTTTACCTTTATATATGTGGTTCACCCTCTGGTCAGATGAATATATTTATCCATCATCACATTTTATAAATGACAGAGACTTGACCAGTGTAAAAGGTCATGCAGCGATAAACATCCCAAGGCACTGTCCATATGACAGATCCAAATCAAGGTAAATGTAGGTTACAAATCCCAGCACAACTTTCCCATGGAGTATATTCACTAACGCAATTATAGAGGATGGGCAGCGTTTTAGTCCAGCCCTGCATGCGTAATTGATACACATATACAGTTACACACACTAGAATGTATCAGAGGTCTAACTAATGCATGATGGACAGGCCGGTCACCCACAGGTAACACAGGTTACCTGTGCAGGTATAAACCCCTAGCTGTGTAAACACTGGGGCCTCCCTGTGGTCACTCCAATTACAGACTGCGTACTTGAGATAGCACTAATACCCTGTACAGACAGTCTTTGTTTTCCTAATAAGACTAGCTGTTGTAGAGTTTACCTGGGTAGATTTACAGCCTTATCTGTGGACTGGGACAGGATTAGGATCAATGGACTCTCGTGGGCTGTTTGATAACTGGGCAGTACCATGTGGGCTGACACATTATGATTAACTTGTTTTCACAAATATTCGGCTATGCTAAAAGTGTGGTACTTATATTGAATCATTTTTGGATTTCAAGAACACAAGTAATTTTGTATAAATAATTTTGAGAGTGTCACAGATGGTGAATTCCTTTCCTATTTCATCATTTCTTAACAATATTTTATCCTTGCGGTTCATGATATTTTATATATTTACTGACAACTTAATCATTACTTTTGCAGAACAGCTTATTAATTGACAAACAAATCTACTGTTGTATCACGGAATTAGATTAGTTATCTAAGTCCGTGGTTGTATTGTATAATTTTAACAATCCATTTGGTTCTTTTTATTTTAACACTTTATAAAAAGCATTGGAAAATCATGGCAAAAGTCTGAGGACGTTTAAATTGAGGAAGCTCTTTTATTTATGTTTTTTTATAGTTTCTAAATTCAAACTTCTTTAATAATAAAACAGGAATTCACTTCCAGGTGATAGTTTACAAAAGTATTTGTCATCTTGCACAAGAAAAGGAAAACAGATCTTACAAAGATAACTCAATTACCATATACAGTTGGGCTCGTGCTTCAATATTGAATAAGCTAGGACCCATTTTTTTCAAAAGCATGTATTTTTATTAGAAAGATTGCTCAACAGCACGTAGGTGGAAACATCTGTCTCAAAAAAAAAAGTTGCCTAACTGCGATAAAAAATCATTATCAAATGTTTTAATGACAATCAATCCACCAAAATATCTGAAGTCAGAATCAAAAGAGAATTATAAACTTGACCAAGACATTACATTGATCAATACATTTTTTTGACTGCACGGTCACTACTTAAAATAAAGCTAACATTTTAATACATTTTCCTGTCCATAGTTAATAGTTCTTTCAATAGAAATATGACTATAGTATGCATGAATAATTGTTTTACCACTTACATTCAAACTGCAACCTCCAAGGAACATATGTAATAATCAAACAATCAAGCTCTATTGTTTAAACTTGAAATCAAAAGTAATGGGAAATATAATTACAGCCTATAACCAACACTACATGAATGACTTTACCCCTGCTCCCATACAAACTTTTGGCGGGTCAGCATATCTAAAAGCGGCGTCTTTAGGTCTCGAAGGGATTATGTATGCTTTATATTTTCTCTTACCACTATTTTTGTGTTTGTCATTACTGTCTTTTACAAAAGACATTATTCCCAACACAACTATTTACAAGCCAATTCAGTGCTTAGGAGAAGAAAAAGAAAAAATTGAAATGCACAGACTCGGCTTCAAGCCCAGGACCTAGTGAGTCAGAATTGAAAATGGATTGATATGCTACCAATAGAGCGACCCAGTCCTGTTCCGCTACACAATTAAGCAATTTTGAATTCTTGCTTTAATTTGTTTACCGAGTACCCCTTCAAGTACATGCTCCTAGAAACAGTCATCTGGCCTTATTTTTGGAGTTTTCATCCCTTTATAGACTGTTTCTGCTCTAGCTTCATCATCTTGCTGGACAGGAATTAACTCTGTGTGGAGTGTGTAATTCTAACGGTAACGGGTTGTTTCGCCCTAAATCCCATTCGCGCTGAGGGTTGTTTCTCCCTATTTTTTTTTAATTCATACAATAATATCATAAAACATTAGGGCAAAACAATCTAGGACGAACAGGATTTTGGGCGAAACAACTCGGAACCATTCCTGCGACATGCTGCAAGCTTACCTTACATGCTATAACTTTATCAGCAAAGCAAATAATCATACATCTAAAACCACTTATTTCATTGTTTCACATTTTTTTGTGTATGGACAGTCACATCCAATAGCTTTACAATTTTAGATGTTAACCTATGATCTACTTACAACATCACATAAATCTACCCTGGTACTGTGGTATACATGTATACCAATCAATATGGTCAACTTTTGACAAACGCGTACTCACCTTCTAAATGGAGACGTCAAACGGATGGTATGTCAACAATGTCTAGACGTCTTTAATTGAGCAATAGCCACCCATCGTTCTAACGATTACACAACGTTACATCCGATTACCACAACATAAACCCCCATCACAGGTGAATCACCTACTTTGGATCATAGATCTGTCATCGGCAATCAAGCGATACACTGTCACTTTAATTTCATTTTTTTTACTATGAATAAACTTATCAAACTTTAAAGTTATTTTTATCTTTTATCAGTGCAGCAAACTCGATTCAACTTAACATGATAAACGACTTTTAAAACTCCAAATACATACCTGGTTCCTTATCTTCCGACTTTCATCTCTATACCTGCTTGTTGATTACTCTAACTTCCGGCGAATACTACGCCTAAGTTGATGACGTAAAACACGCAGCGGCTATTCAAGAGAAAAACCTAGAGAGATTCCGTATGCGTCATAGGAACACCTCTGGACTATACATGTGGTCGTTTGGTGGTAACCTGTTTACAAACAGCTAAAACTTCAATATGTAAGTTATTTGTGTGGATTTGATCAAAATTAGGAGTTTTGAGCGAACGCTAAGACATCTTTGTGAATGCTTTTGGAGTCATAACATCGAATTATTTAGTTTTTTAACATGAATGGCAGTATTGTGAAATCGTGTTATGATCTGATGATGGATGCATGACACTTGAAACGTCTTGAGTAACAACAGCTTCAATATTTTTTTTAGACTACTCTACATTGTCAGAACACATTGCATTCAAACAAATAGTTGAAACATATTTCTGAAGATAACCAAAGTGTAACAGCCGACATTTAATTACACATTCAAAACAATTACTTGCTATGTTTCTAACCTGGGAGTTCCTTCCTATTTGTCACTCTGGTAAACACTAGCCATTTCTTTCTGACTCTGCTAGAAAGAAATCATTTTTAGATCTATCTCTTTAGAGCATCAGGGTATTAAGTCAGAGGTCCAGGGTTCGTCACACCCATCGGAGGCAATGCAAAAAGGTATAAGACCGCTGTTATATCTGTAGCAGAACTGTGATGGAATGGGTCAGTGTCTTCAGGAGCAAAGACTTAGAAAAAGGAGGGAGGACTGTAGTTTTGCTGGGTCGAGCACACGTAACAAGATTTCCAAATCCAGTCTGGCCATTTTCATCTCCATTTAGTGGTGCCTCTTATCTGCATGCAACCATTTTTTTCGATTACAGGGTGTACACTTGGCAATATATCTGTCTGCATTCTCAGAGTTGTAGCCGTTTCTCTTCACTATCCTGTCTTGCCCAAGTCAATATTTTGAAATCCATCAGTGCATCAAACAAACTCTACAGTTCAGAGACAAAACAAAAGTTACATTGATTGAATAAATATTGACAACCTAGCTGTCTATAAATGACAGCTTTAATATAAGTCTGAACAAATTGTCTGTTAACTTAAGTAATAGTTCCTAGAGTAAAACAATCAAAACTTAAGTAAGATGACAACCTGTCTATAAAATTAAAATAAAACACAACATCAGCTAGCAATGAACAATTCTCAGCTCAAAATTGATGTGAAAGGATAAAACAGGAGCTGATAAGACATGGTAAACAATAATGAAATGCTGTTCTGAGACACTAAAATAGAAATGAAAAACAACAGAAAAAAGAAGACATGAAGATTTTGTTTAAGAAAAAACAATAGAAGGAATTGAAGAGTCATCAAAACATAAGGAAGCCAACAACATGAACAAAGGGAACATCAAAACAAAAGGAAAACCAACAATTTAAAAATGTGGGAGACTCCAAAACAAAAGGGAAGACAACAATAGAGACAAGGGAGACAACAATTCAAAATGAAACACAACAGCAGAATCCTAGGTGACATCAAAACTAAAGGAAATACTGTGGAAAAGATCAATTGAAGAGGCATAAAAAAGACATTTACCTACAAAAAATCCAAGAGGTCAAACCAAGTTGTCAAAAAGGGTGTAATTGAATGTATCTGGAACTCATTTCTATGTCTCCAAACAAATCTAGGCAGGTATTAAAAACAATGTAGCTCTTTGGATACTAAAAACATGTACATCTGGATGAAGAAGACCAGCTGTTTTTGTGGAAAAGCTTTCCATAGTGTAAAGGACAGCTCCCACAGTGAATTCATCTTCTGATCCACTAAGTAACTACAGGATTATGTCGAACTGGTATTGTATGTCACATCTAGAAATAGTGAGGAGGACATTATTTTTTTATAGATTAACCCTTTACATAAAACTGCATCTGTCTGTGGACACTTCCATGCTCTGTTATAGACAGGTGTCATTTGTGTTCGTAAAGTTTTTATTTACTCTTTTTCTTGCAGAGTCGACTTAGTGAAAGTTATGGTGTCTTAGCTAGAGCAACATGGGCCAGGGAAAAAGTTTTCCTGACCCAGAGAAGACGGTGGGACTTATGCATGGAAAGCTTAAATTACATTTGGGGGTCATCACAAAGATCGCCAAGCTGTCGTATGAAGACCTCATACAATCTGTAAAGGATATCAATGAACTGTAAGTTGGGGAAATAGTAAGGTAGTGAATAAATGTATATTTTCGGTTACAAATTTCTACAGTAAATCCATAGAGAAAATACCATTCAACAAAATGTATACCTGTAAAATCAGACAAAACTTGACAGTCTTGTGTTAAGTTTGTTAGTTTGGATTCTGCAGACCCTTTTTTGAGTTATTACTGTATTTATTCTGCAATCAGTCCAGGGGGCCAACACTTAATTTCTGATTCAAAGTAGGCAGTAGGCTTATTACCGGACAATGAAATTGCATTTGTTGGAGTTTCTACTGAAGTGAAATAGATATGGGTTGGCTTATTACCAGGCATAGGTTTATTGTTGGATAGATATGGTATTACACTGGAGACCTTCAACATATGCTGATATATTTAAGTCTCTCAAAAATCACTTGTACCATAATTTATCATGTTACTATTTTGATTCTTGCCAGTTTTGTTATTAAGATGTGTACATAAAACATTTTCACAAAAATCAAATAATGGTCAGTGATTTGTGGTAGGGCATTCATTGATTCATATAGAAAATAACTTGCACAACCAACTAAAGGTTGTATGATTTTTGAGAAATTTCAATGTTTCAGAACTACAACATTCACTGACCACAAGGGGAAGCAACTCCTCTTCTCAGTTGAGGCAGGTACAGATACAACCATCTTCTGGAAACATACAATACGCATCTGTTGTCAGAAGGTAAAAAAGATACTTGTTATATATTATATAAAGTATGTGTCTGTGGTTAGAAGGAAACATTTATTATGCTGATTGACCAATAAAATGTATACTGTATATGTATAAGGTTATTTTCACACTGATCTCCAGTCCCCTACTTGTTCTGCCAAACAGGACTAAAAATCACTTCTTGTCAATCCTTCTAACTGCCTCCTACATACTTACAGAAAAACATCTCTCCTGTACTTGTTCACCTAGAATTACCAAATATGGTAGGAGAGTAAACTAAGAGTGTTGCATACTGAATAAATTAGGCTTTTATCATAGTAAAAGGCTTGTCCATAACACCATATAATGATATATATTGATATATCCTAGGATAAAAAGGGGATAAATAGGAATACGCAGTGTAATACACACCTGTATCATACTGACAGTTTATCGACATAACAAACAGCTGTACTGTATTTCCCAGGAACCCCAAATCTGCAGACATAAAATAAAACTGTTCATCTAGGTCAAAGAAAATCATACAAGTGTACCCATGTAATATTGTTCCCAATTATCAGTTGGGGGACATGTTTAGTTATTAGTTACATACAGAACAGTATTTACAGTTTATAATGTATTGTTAGAAATTTTAGAAAAAGTAATTTCTCCTTCCCAGAAAACACATTGTCATTTCTTTTATAATTTTGATACTACTCAATACAAAGCTTACTAGCTAAAAGAATATGTGTAAAAGACTTAACAACATGCCATAGAATGTATTTCTAAACACTTTGTGTTTGTCACATGACATCATAGGTGGCACTGTTGTTCCTCGACTGACCAGGGCAAATCTTTTTCTTTGGCTTCAAATTTTTTTATTTTACAAATAAAATAAGATGATGTGAAAGCACAAAAATGATAAAAATATTACCACTGTGTGTATTCAGTGGTCGTTATTCAGTCTTCTGATCATTCCCAAACACATGAAATCTCAGTTTGCAGTGATATACATATGTAATTGTTTTCTTTAAGGCTGAAGAAACAATGTAACAATCAATGTATTTCTATCTGATTGTATTTCTATTTATAATTATATTTCTAGGTGAACACAAGACGTAACGTTATCGAGTCTTCCCGAATCCTCAAGCTACGTCAGTATATAGAAGTGTACAGCGAGATCACTGACCAAGTGTCCAGCCTCTCTCTCGCATCTGACCACACCGCCATGCCAACACCCCTGGCAGCCACAGCTGATATTTCAGCCTCCATTATATTCGATGAGTAAGGGATGTAAATCATGTTTGACCTGTGTGCAGTCACTTTGCTGCAGTCACGTTCCATTTTAAGTGGTTCTCTATTTCCTATGCATGTTCCCTCTACAGATAGATTGATACCAATCCTTGTATTGATGTGGTAATAATCAAACAGATCCGTACATAAGAAATGTCTTGACGATGATGCATGATGACTAGATTATGTAGCAAAACTAGTCCTGAATAATTGTAATTCTTGCCATTTGATACAGGATTCTGTGTTTTGGTGGGTGGGTAGGTCGGGGGTTAGCCTTAACCCAGATTGGTATTAGTACAGAAAACAGATTTTTTTTTATAGAGCTTTAGTTCTGAAAATGCATTTCAGAATATACATTTTTTTCATGATTGTAGAATTATTAAATGATTGAATAATCTTAAATACTTTGTATGTGACCTTGACCTTTTGTTAGTGAACATCAATGAATACCTATTTTAGGGCAGCAAGGAAAGGCGATGCTGAGGAAATGGAGTGTTGTATTTGTATGGAGAATAAGTCAGAGATCATCCTCGGGTGTAGCCATAAGTTTTGTGAGAGCTGTATAGATCAGTGGTAAGTTGACGAGAAGGAAATGTTTCAGTAAATTGAGTTTAAAACCCTGATTAGCTTATAAAAGTATTTCTTTCTTTTTTTTAGATAATTTTTCAAAATGCTGAGGTTTCACCTGAGTCTCGTTCATGATTATTTTCTATCTCAAATTTGTTAACAGTAAACCCACAATTTCAGTTTATTCAATATTGCTGACTAGAAGTATTTCTTTTGTAGTAGCGACATATTATTTGATTCAGGACAGAATAATCACTTTGTGAGAGTCTGAAAAATCTGATTCACTTTTATTGAGTATTTTGTAGCTTTTTTTTTAGGAAAATTAAACTTTTGTGTGATATATGGTCAGCAGCCATCTGTGGTGCAAAAATACCTCAACACTTAATATTTTCTTGCTTGTCACTTATGATGCCATAGACTGGAAGTAACTAGGGTTAACAAAAACAGAAAGGCACATGGCTGATATGATCTAAATTAGAGTACACATCATTTTGGAACATACTCAAAATGCAGCTCTTAGGAAGAAATTAGCCATTACAGGCAAACTACTACTGTCAAATAATTTGATTATTTCACAAGCACACACATATATCAAAACATGAAAACTTTTTAAAATTCAAGATATCATTGTGTTGATGAATGAAATGAAATAAAGCACAAGTTTTAAAAATTATTTTCCGATAGTCCTTTCAGCTCTAAAACAGTAAAAGCCCTCAGACTGCATTTTTTTAACAATATAATCGGTTCATCATTGAAATCAAAGTATTTAAATATCTTCCATGTAAAGTATGCTTTGAAAGTCATATATTCTGGTCATTATGTTATATGATTGATAAAAATGCAAAGAAGTTGCCTGATAACTATTAATTATGAAAGAAGGAAACCTAATGTATAGTGAACAACTCTGTCTGCAAGTGGGAACCATCAGCACTTTCCGTAAACGAGAAAATACTAAAATATTTTCTCGTTTACGGAAAGTGCCGACAGTTCCTAATTGCACTGTCTATTGATGTAATAGTAGTGCTCTCACTGTATTTGAGTGTTCAGTTCCATAAAATTATAAACCGATTGTGCAATCGCTCATTGATCAGTTTACTACTTCCAATTACAAACCGATTATCGATTATGATTTTAGACTGATTGCCCATCACTAACACATATATATATATACATATGAACACATACTGTTCACTGATAAAAAAAATCAAGCACATATATAAGCCATCATACACATACAAATACACACGCATACACATATGTACATCACGCCATCAAATTATGTGTTAGTAGACCCCAGCTATTCTTTGTATTTTATCTGTAGACTTCTGTCATGCTTTTACGGATAATCAGTAGAATATCAAACAAACCTTTGTATTTTATGTCTGAAGCCATCAGCCTTTGAGTTTTGTATCTGTAGAAAATTCAACATTTACTTTCAATGTTAAATAGGAATGTCACAAGTCGCACCTGTCCTATCTGCCGTGCAAAGGTACGAAGTACGGATGACACCTGGGTCCTCACGGAGAAGCCATCTACTAATGAGTTCCAGTCGGAGGTCAAGGAGTATCTAGTGGGAATAGTTGACAATAAGGGACAACCTGATGAATCCAAATAGTGCTTTCACCGAGGCCGCAATAGTGATTTGTGTTGGAGTCAAAGTTGTGCTATGTGTTGGAGTCATCAGTGTAATTATTATTACTAGTGCTATGTGGGTCACATCAGTGCAAGTATTTGGGTAAAATTAGAGCACATGTTGGGTTTGCACCATTGCACATTAATTAGTTAGTATATTGTGTAATGGCCCAGCAACAGTGAAGTCATATTGGACCAAACAACAATAACACAGGGTCACTAAACAATTTAAGAAATTTTTCAAATGATAAAAGGATAAAAAGGTTCATACCTATTACGGTATAGATCAATTTCATGTTAACAATCAAAAGTCTTTTAGAGATTGACAGTACAATATTTTCATATCGGGCACATCATAACGATTGTCTCAAACCTTTCTAAATATCTGCACATTTGATAAGTATAAGAGTTTAATTTGTATGTTTGTAAAGAAAACAGAGAGACAGCTTTTCCTCTCGCCAAAGTAAGCAAGTATCAATGTGTAAAATACAAGTGAAGTTGTGATAAAGAATTATCTACCAGGTATGTGTTAAAGTGGGGTTATTTGGTGAATGTTTTGTTATGTTTATGTGCAGGGATATATTGCATCATTTATTAACATCAGACTTTGAAAATCTAGTCTTATTTTGTCTTTTTACTCAAGATGAATTGACAAAACAGTTCATTAGATGTCACGGGGAGGTAATCAATGATAATCAGGAACCAATATCAATGGTACTACGATACAGAAGTACTTATTGACTAGGTGTGCCATAGGTGTGTTTCCCTCTATTTGAAAGAGGTAAGGTAACTGTTGTTATGTAATATAATATGTTATATGACTTGGAAAATAAACTGTAAAAGAATTGGAATAGTATCTAAGATAATCTGTCAGATGATTTGGAATATTACCTGTAAGGTCTAAGATAATCTGTAAGATGATTTGGAATACTACCTGTGAGATTAAAGATAATCTGTTCGATGATTTTGAATATTATCTGTGAGATCTAAGATAATCTGTAATATGATTTTGAATATTATTTGCAATATCTAATTGGAATATTATCTGAGATCTAAGATAATCTGTAAGATGATTTGGAATATTATTTGTAAGATCTAAGATGATCTGTTAGATAATTTTGAATATTATCTGTAAGATCTAAGATATTCTGTATGATGATTTGGAATATTTTCTGTAAGATCTAAGATAATATGTCATATTATTTGGAATATTATTTGCAATATCTAATTGGAATATTATCTGAGATCTAAGATAATCTGTAAGATGATTTGGAATATTATTTGTAAGATCTAAGATGATCTGTTAGATAATTTTGAATATTATCTGAAAGATCTAAGATAATCTGTATGATGATTTGGAATATTTCTCTGTAAGATCTAAGATAATATGTCATATTATTTGGAATATTTTCTGTAAGATCTAAGATAATCTGTTAGATGATTTTGAATATTCTATCTGTGAGATCTAAGATAATATGTAATATGATTTGGAATATTATTTGTAAGATCTAAGATGATTTGGAATATTATCTGTAAGATCTAAGATAATTTGTAAGATGATTTGGAATATTATTTGTAATATCTAAGATAATCTATAAGATGATTTGGAATATTTTCTGTAAGATCTAAGATAATCTGTTAGATGATTTTGAATATCTGTGAGATCTAAGATAATTTGTAAGATGATTTAGAATATAATCTGTGATATCTAAGATAATATGTAATATGATTTGGAATATTATTTGCAATATCTAATTGGAATATTATCCGAGATCTAAGATGATCTGTAAGACGATTTGGAATATTATTTGTAAGATCTAAGATAATCTGTAAGATGATTTGGAATATTATTTGTAATATCTAAGATAATCTATAAGATGATTTGGAATATTTTCTGTAAGATCTAAGATAATCTGTAAGATGATTTGGAATATTATCTGTAAGATCTAAGATAATATGTCATATTATTTGAATATTATTTGCAATATCTAATTGAAATGATATCTGAGATCTAAGATAATCTGTTAGATGAATTGGAATATTATCTGTAAGATCTAAGATAATCTGTAAGACGATTTGTAATATGATTTGTAATATCTAAGATAATCTATAAGATGATTTGAAATATTTTCTGTAAGATCTAAGATAATCTGTCAGATGATTTTGAATATTATCTGTGAGATCTAAGATAATCTGTCAGATGATTTGGAATACTACCTGTGAGATCTAAGATAATCTATAAGATGCTATGGAATATTTTCTGTACGATCTAAGATAATCCGTTACATGATTTGGAATATTATTTGCAATATCCAATTGGATTATTATCTGTGAGATCTAAATTAATCTGTAAGACGATTTGGAATATTATTTGTAATATCTAAAATAATACTACAGTACTTGTCAATGCTCATTAGAGGGATATACATTATGTCTAATGACTAATTTTCAAGTTTTGGAATTTCAAATGGCTACTTTGGTCTCTGATACAATGATTTATTTTTACCCGTAAGTTGAGTTCTCTTCGGTAGATTTAAATATCGGCGTACTGTCTTTTTCATGCTTCATTTGCGACTACTGGAATAGTTTGGGGGACAACAGTCGCAATCCTCATAAAGTAAGAACTTATTGTATCTTGCCAACTGCTGATACAAATTTACATGAAATTCTCACTCTTTGTCATCACCTGATATTCATTGCAATATATTTTTCATTTTGACCATTGTGGTGGATTTTCAGACAGCCTTCAGCTTGCATCGCTGGATTACACTGTGTAATCTACTGATATTAGTTTTGCTTAAAATTGAAACGTAATCTGCATGAAATCTGAATAAGAAATCTTCGTCTTGAGTTCAGAAAAAGATCTATTTGATGGCACCAATAACTTTTTCATCGTGCAATGGACAAACAAATCTTGTTGATACAAAGTTATTGGGTCAGGTGACAGCTATCCTTGTTTTAGACTTCGTGATTTAGAATGGCTATTGAATTTGTTTGGTTGTGTTTGCAGTAGGTTTGCTGTACATGTAAATTAGACTCATCTGGGGCATTACACTTATACAAAACCCTTTAGTACCGGCATTTCTTTGAGATTTTACAGTATTTTCCTTTTGATTGTGACGTATATAATATAGTGTGATTGTGCATAACAATGCCCAATTAAATGACACAAGATTTTTTCTTGTTGCAGTATGCTTCCCTATCATGTAATTATACCCTGCTAAATAGTTTATAAAGTTTTATCCAATAATCATGATTTTTCATCAGAAGTATTATATTTACTGTTCATACAAATATGGTATTACATGAATTTCTATTTCATATGAAATTTTTGAAGGAAATCCAGAAGTTATTCATTTTAGCAAGCTTGTGACAAGTTGAAATGAGACCTTATTCACAATTACTATGAAAATAATATGATTGACCTTTTACTAATGTATGCATGTCATAAATTTAAAAATTCCGTTTATACGATAAAACTTCACCTCACTATTTATAAATATATATTATATGAATGTTTATAAACGTTTCATACCCACTTGGCCTTGTATGGCCCCTGGATGTTGGTAGGCCATTATGCTTTTATCAAATCCAATTTAGAGTGTAAAAGTCTGTGAGATTGGCTCATTGTCTATAGTCCCCACTATGACATCATTCTATAATCAGGAGTCATTTTAGTTCATCCATTAGGAAATATGACATGGGTGTAGTTACTAAATAATACTGTAATCATGTGATTAAGTATTATATTAACTGCTCATTATTTTATATTTACTGTTTGCAATATTTACAGGATAAACACATAGCTGTCAACCCTCCCTCATTAGGAGGGAGACTCCCTAATTTTAACAAAAAATTATCAATCTCCCTCGAAACTCTAATTCAAGTCCATACTCACACAAACTCAAAATCTACATCCTGAGGTCAAATGATCTCCTAGTTACTGCAGGGTGTGTGTAATGATCATAACAGGTGTGTCTGAATTAAATGAATGCTTTTTGAAATTATTTTGATACATAAAAGGGAAAGATAAATTGAGCAAAGCAGTTTCAGTCGCTTTTCGCACACTTTCTTCCTCATTGGAAATGTGGAATGAGGGAGATCTCGGTCATTGGAGGTTTCAGAGGTTGACACCTATGTAAACATTCTGAGTGATAAACACATTAAATAAATCTACATGTTAGTTCCGAGGTAGATGGTCTCCCCTTAATTTGTACTCAATATTGTTCTGGACATTCCAGAAAAATCCCCCAAATCCCAAATGCTTATATCCAATACTCTCAATTTTGAGTTTGAGTGAAGCAGGCTTTTTGTGTAGTCCATCTGTTACTATGTAATCAGAACATGAAGTCCGAGTACATGTGTAGTAGTAACTATGTGTTTGTTTGTAGCATATGAACAGAAACATATTTATCTTCACATGATCAGTATAATTATTGAATATGTATTTCTTTGCTGTGTTTTATTCTGTATATATTTCACATAACTTATCCTTCACCTCGGACCTTAACATTCCAGGAAAATATGAACTCGGTAAATTTGACCACTGATCATTGTCTATCTTTGGCAGTAAACACTAACAATGGTGCCATGAAAAGAGTTCATGATAGAACAACCTGTGTATAATGGACACTATTGTGACATGAACTGTTTCCGGGTAAGTTGATCATAGGTTTTACACCGCTTTCTCTGTGTTTACCAGATATCTGAACTCTCCAATAGACACAGAATTTTATGTTCAGGGTTGTGAGGTAGCGCTGTGGATAGTACACTCGCCTTTAACCAAGACACTGGGGTTTCGATTTCCTGATAGGACATAAAAAGATAATAGGTCACCTGCCCCCAATCTCATGGGTTTTCTCTGTATTCTCCAGTTTCCTCCCACATTTAGCCCTCCCCCTGTCTGCTATCAAGGGCCAACAAGAGTGATTAATATAAGTTGATAGAACTTGTTTCGCAACTGTTTTTTAAAAGTTCTTTTATTTTCTAATGTTCAAACAGGTTTTACTGTCACTTCATTGTAAACACAGTAAAATATTGATATACAATTCCTGTTTGTCTTCCCACCTAACTTACTGCCAATGTATTTCAAGGTCCTATAACAGTTCTTTGTTTCCTTTATTTTACCAAAGCCTTTTATAAAGACAACATTTTGCATGATTAATGGTAACGGTATAACAAGGTTTTACTGTATACCCAATGTACACCTTTAACATTTGTACAGTTTTGTGACTATCATGTCCATCCCGCCTAGACTCCAGACCTTATACTTACAGCAGTCATTTTTATGATTATTATCTGGAGATTTGCAAGCTCAATAACAGTTGCAGTGAATGTGAGGATTGGTTTTTGTTAACGCATTATCAGTAGTAACTGTACTATAAAGTTATCTGCTTGATCAGTAAATCTGAATTTGAAATTTGGCTCAAGTGATTTTGTTTCCACATTCTGTAGTACATGTTGTGATACAAACTTATTTATTGTTTGCATCTTAGTGATATTTGGGATCATGAAACAATCTTAGACTAAGTTTTTGCTAGTCAATCACGTAGGATGTCACTTTTCATGACCTTATTTGTGATTAGTTAAGTGAAGACTCAAGATCATTTCATGATCTCAGGGACAGGATATTTAATTATGTTTGATACATATGAGTGTAATCATCTATGACATGTTCCCAGCTCCCTGAAACAACTGTACCAAGTGGTAACAAGGGGAGTTAACTCTGATTAATGTTTCCATTGTTTCGGGTGTTGATCAGTGAACTTTTCGAGTTATACTACAGTCGGACTCGGTGGCCATTATTTAACACAATGTTTCTGTATTTCATTAAAACAAGAGATTCTGTAAATGTGAATGTGACCATAGCATTGTCATGTAATGTTACATACTGTGATAGAATGATGTGTACTGGTAGAACTTAAAAAGTTATTTATAACTAATTTAACAGGTGTTTACAGGTGAACCAGTAGAAGTTATCTATGACTAAGTTAACAGGTGTTTACAGGTGAACCAGTAGAAGTTATCTATAACTAATTTAACAGGTGTTTACAGGTGAACCAGTAAAAGTTATCTATAACTAATTTAACAGGTGTTTACAGGTGTATCTGTATACATGTTATTTACTTGTTAAGAGACATTTTATGTGTAAATGTTTGTGTATCATTTTTATGCAAACTTTTCTAAGATACAAAGTAGTATTTACCAGTTATTGAGCCAATTTTGTCCCTTTTAATGAAGAAATGACAAATTCAACCAGTTCTAATTGATCATACATTTATACCAATTGTTACATATTTAATTTACACCATTATTATGGAAATAGTGTATTATCATATTAAATACATGTATTGTTGTTTTGTAACAATTCATTGTTCATGTCTCATTGATGTGGAAAGATTAATAAAATAAGATAACAAAAATCCCAACTCTCTTCACCAGGTATTTCTGTATAAATAGAATGTTGTATCACGGACTTAGATAGCATAATCTAATTCCGTGGTTGTATACATCTCCACATCCTCGATACCCAAAGGTTACGCCCACTTTCGCTCTCTACACCCCTGGAATATGTCATAGCAAAATTGAAGGCTCAAAGATAGCTGGTTGATTGGTCTCGGGTAAAAAACCTGACCAATCGCTAGGCTGATACCTGTCCTTTATAGATTACAAAGGAGAGATGCTGACTTTAGAGCCTGTCAACTTTTACCGTTATGTGACCGCGAGATTCTTTTGATGTACATCAAAGGATCGATCTAGTCTTCTTGTCTCGTCCACAAGGGGGCACACGCCGAGCCTTCAATTTTGCTATGACATATTCCAGGGGCGTAGAGAACGAAAATGAGTGTAACCTGGAATATCGAGGATGACATCTCCTGGATATGTCGTAATTGCTCCTCGTTTATATAAGCACAAGATTTTTTTTCAGCAGTTCCAATCTGCATTTGTCTCTGGAAATTGTTCTAAAGGATGAACCACTTTAAGAGATTGATACAACTTTTTTTCAGAGTTTTCAGAATTGACAAGTGTCACATTCAGTGTTATAATCAACCAATCAAGGAGCATGTCGTTTTATCATCACAAGCAATTAGCAAAAACACAAATTACAGTATTCATATAAACCAAAACGTAACAAACAACAAAACTGGTCTTTTTGAATAATTTCATATTTATTTAAAATTTGATAAGAAGATAATGCTAAAAATAAACCTCTCCATAGCATTCAATGCACAATTCCAACCCTTACTACCTGGACGGAAGGTATAAACATTTCTACAAAGCACAGATACTGTGGTTATCTCCCTTGATATATATCCTAATAATGATTAGTGGTAAGGAATACCAGTTCACTTTAACTGTAACCCTGCCTTACTTGTAAAGTATTACAACAGGACAGACTAACTAATCACCGATACCTATACCATCAAATGGATACATTACCACAGAAAAACCTTTACATAACATCTTGACAAGTTCCTAAAAAAGTAGAAAAGCAAAATATATTTTCCATTTTTAATTACAAGATAGAAATTTGTCATTATTATTACAAACTAAAAAGTATGAATATGACTTAATCATATATTGAATGTGAGAAATCATAATGTAATTGTGCTGTTAAATAAGAATATATATATATATTTCTCTCTATTATATACAGATTGTTTGCCTCTTCTAATGACCCATCCAACATCTAAAACCTTCATACAAACCAAATTAAATCAACAAAATATAGAGTCCCCCCTACATAATGATATATCTGTGTAATAACCAGTTAATAGCATGATGCTATAAGCTGTCTATATATTTATGTATATTCAAGCTTGCTCTAACTTAAGCAATATATATTATACAATGTAAAATATCACAGGTTTCTTTGGAGGGAATGAATGAAATAAAATGATATATCATCAACAAAATCTAGGCACATGTAACAGCGTGAGATAGGACGGAGAATTATCACCAATCAGTAAAATATAACTAAAAAAATCTAATTTAACCTAACACATTGGTTACAAACAACAGACTATCTTGATAGACATAACAAAATAGTGAGGATTACAAATATATAACTAAATACTAAATTAGGTGGGTAAACTATTAGAGTTATCTCCCCTTGTAAGGAATTATTTCTGCTTATTAAAGATATCTTAAGGGATAAATATATAATAAACTTATGCATCAAACGATGGATTATATTGGCGGTTCAAAAATAAAGATAGAACTATAAAATAAATTTATGACGGAAACATCTAGATAAATATTTAAAGTACCGTTACATATTTGTAGAATTATGCATATCAATATGGTGTTCCCTGAATATCTTCTTGTTTAAGCCACTTCAGTTAAGGACAGGTGTTACAGTATGAAATACACTAAGATCTGTTTTCTCATTAAGTATGATTCTGGCTCCATACTTTCAGTTCTAAAGTTTTGTTGGTTAACTAAGACAATGAACATTGTTACTTTTTGTGAAGATAATAACACAGTCATATGTAACTAAATCATGTATAAATGACATATGGCATAAAAACACATACCATAAAAGTTAATCCCTCATAATTCATACTCAATACTGTAACTGGCACACACCTGGTGACTGACAATAGTACTACATTCCCTCAGCATACTATGTTGGTATTACACCATATCCTACTCTGTACAAAGGTCCCAAATGGCAGTAAGGCTTCTAACTCACTCTGACAGTTGTTGTGATTATAAGGTTCTTTTCCTTTCAAATGAAATTCATGTTATATTCAACGGTAATAACACTAACAGTACATGGTATCAGTTGTCATTATGATTTCCATTTCTCCTCATGGGATTATATTTTTACTGATATCGTTCATTAACATTTTGAATTTTGATGAAATGGACCAATTTGAGAAACACATGATGCACAGTCTTCCTTAAAAGACCAATACAGCTATATTGACAAGTGACATATATAAGTTGTTACTTTTTCTGCAGATCAACAGCAAGAAAGGAAATTTCAGAGTGAAGTAGAAGACACATCACAAACGAAACAGAGCGAAAGATTAGGAAGACTTGTGTTTTCAAAATGGTCCACTGAAAGACGCGATCACAATACAGTTGCCATCTTCAATAAAATAAATCAGTTGACATTGATTACTCGGAGAACATTTAAGTTATAACAGTACAATGTTGACAGCAACTTGATAACAGCCGATGATGACACAATGAAACGAGGGCATAGCACTACCATGAGGAGAAGAGAGGGGGGCGTGGCATAGGGGGTAGAAAGTCCATGTTGTGCTGGGACTGGATCTGCTTCAGTCCCATCTCAAATCTGTTGTGGGGTGTCATGAACGAATTTGGAGGAGTTGACGGCCGCTCATTCTCCTGAAAGGTAAATCAGAAGAGTTTTCTTTAGAATCAAGCTGAAATAATAAGTTTGTAATTAATTTAATGATCACTGACTTCAATGTATTACCGGTAGGTGATTTTATCTGTATAAACAGTATATCTGACAATTATACTATCGTGTCATCTATGTGAATAACATACATTTGAATATGGACTTGTTATTATTACTGGCATTTAGTGTTAATATTTTTCGTCACTCTTGTTTTACTACAGTTTAAAAGTTCAAATATTTTAAAACTAGCATCATTTATGTATAACTTGTAGCTTCTAGTATAAAACCTTTCTGTCAGCTCCTGAAAGTGCACCCACTCCTTAACCTTAGATCCAAAGTGTTTGAAGGTACATCCCCCCTCCCTACCCTAAAGTGTATAGTAATGTTCCACTCACCCCTAACCAACAAATTTATTCTATTCCCTTGTGTTACAGAAGTGGTATTATTTGTAAGCAGAAACTGATTATCTACTTAATAAAATGAATAACACTATAAAATAATTCTAACAAGGAAGAGAAGAAAAAGCTCGCAGAAAACAGGGACTTGACGCTTTTTGTTATTTGTTTGATAGCCCAGAAAAGAAAAAAGAAAAAAAAAAGCTTTCATTGTTTAAAAGTAGTTAATTGTCTTTAAAATCATATTGATCCATGACAAAAGCAAGAAACACATAAGATAAAACCTAAAGTTCAAAACATATCCATCAAGATGACTGCAAAATTTGGCAGAAAGAACTGCCTTCTGCAATTTATTTAAAGTGATTATGTGAAAATATTAACTGTCAAAAGGATGATAATATTGTACCCAACTTTTAATTTAAGAAAAAGACAAACTCAAAACTCCCGATTATATTGGTCCTTTTAATAGTTACATACAATCTGATGGAACTAATGGTAATAACTTTAGTATCTAGCATTTGATGTACAGCAAATCAGCATAAAGCCAAACTATATACAATTTTGCAATGACCGTCTCCAAAACTGAAATCTATGGTACATTATAACACATGTCTCCTTTGAAGACATAATCATCTACTGATGAATTCCAATCCTACACAAATCTTTAAACAGCAAACCACACTGGGTGTGAAAAACACTCGCACACGGGAACATCATGCAACCAAACAAAATCACACATGATAAAGTTGGCAAACACAGATGGAGCACTGCAAACTAAGTAATGTTCACGGGAAGCCTCAACATCCTTATAGCAGTGGTTATTTCTGTAGGGATATGATTATGAAGTAATGGTTTTCTAATATCTGGACTAGAGAATAGCCCCCCTCCTGACTTATGCATATACTAATATTTACAGACGGATTTCTCTCACAGTATTTTGGGAAGTTCAAAGGTCTTGTCTGTGGCACTATCTTGGTACCACTGTGGACTTGAAAGGTCTCGTCAAAACAATTATAGATGAATTATGTGCTACATTGGGAAGTAGGACTTGGTCTCAGAACTGAACTGTACCGAGCCTGATAAAGCCTATCAAAGAGTAACCATCATAAATGTACGAAATGACTTCTTTTTCTTATAATATTTTCACTTTTGGAATATTATGATGAAAACTTGTTAACACACCTAAGGAGGGTCATGATTTAACTAGTGAAGCGAACTAGTGAAGAGGAACGGCTGTTGAACTCTTGCTGCAAGGGAGATAAGAAAGGTGTCGGTGGTCCAAACCGGATAGTACCAGCCTAAAATAGAAACAAAATGGCAGCGCCTTGTCATTTTGTCACCCATAAAACTCAAACCTGATCAAAAGTTTCCCCCTTTGACAGACTGATGAGCCACGATGGTCTTGTAGTATGATATGTAATGGTGTTTAGTATTTGATACTGTAAACAGCAAGGATGGTATCACAGCAGTGTTATTTTTCATTGTAAGATAAAATGCAAAAATAAATTTGCAGGGATTTTTTTTTCCTGATATTGATAGTGTTTGAATGAATACAAGACTAGATCACTGAGTAAATCCAAAGCTGTTTACACAAATCAAATGGGTTTATATAAATTCAAAATGAAGGTGAGGAGGTCATTAGTCAAAGGGAGGCAACTTGTGATCAGATTCTTGGTGAAATCAATATGTGACACTTACATAAGATATTACACTAAATAATGATGTTTAGTGAAGGAAAAGGGTAAATTCAATTAATGTTCTGTTAATGGTTAGGGACTCGAGTTGTTATTACACTGTTAGATTATGCCATGAATTTTATTATCACATTTAAATGTTATGTTCTGCAGATAACAGTAAAGTTTACATATACAATGCAGTCATTTCCAAGAGAGATACCTCACAGTATAACAGTGGTCAACATTTATATTTCTAAATGAATCATAAATTATTGCCTGTTATGCCAAACATAATAAAGAGTTTAAATGTCTAATGGCTCACTACATTGTGATTGTTAACACTGTGTGACTGTGAAACGTAAATAAGCTGTTAGTCATCTAGAGGAGATAGAAGTATACCGTAACCAAGGTTACAATGGACTCGGGAGTATAGCATAACTATATAAAAAAGGGACAGAGTAGTACAACAAAACCATGGGTACGATGGGCTCAGGAGTATAGAATAAATATATCAAAAAGGGACAGAGTAGTACAACGAAACCAAGGATACAATGGGCTCAGGAGTATAGCGTAACTATATCAAAAAGGGACAGAGTAGTACACCGAAACCAAGGATACAATGGGCTCAGGAGTATAGCATAACTATATCAAAAAGGGACAGAGTAGTACAACGAAACCACAGGAGTACACTGTAATAATGGCTATAAGGGACACAAGAGTAGAGTAACAATGACTATAAGGGACCTATATAAAAAAGGGACAGAGTAGTACAACGAAACCACAGGAGTACACTGTAATCATGGCTATAAAGGACTCAGGAGAACACTGTAATGATGGCTATAAGGGACTCAGGAGTACACTGTAATGATGGTTATAAGGGACTCAGGAGTACATTGTAAGGATGGCTATAAGGGACTCAGGAGCACACTGTAATGATGGCTATAAGGGACTAAGGAGTACACTGTAAGGATGGCTAATGACTATAAGAGACACAGGAGTACACTGTAAGGATGGCAATAAGGGACTCAGGAGTACACTGCAAGGATGGCTATAAGGGACTCAGGAGCACACTGTAATGATGGCTATAAAGGACACATGAGTACACTGTAAGGATGGCTATCAGGGACTCAGGAGTACACTGTAATAATGGCTAAAAGGGACACAAGAGTAGAGTAACAATGACTATAAGGGACACAAGAGTCGAGTAACCATGGCTATAAGGGACACAAGAGTAGAGTAACCCTGACTATAAGGGACACAAGAGCAGAGTAACCATGACTATAAGGGACCCAAGAGTAGAGTAACCATGACGATAAGGGACACAAGAGTAGAGTAACAATGACTATAAGGGACCTATATAAAAAAGGGACAGAGTAGTACACCGAAACCAAGGATACAATTGGCTCAGGAGTATAGCATAACTATATCAAAAAGGGACAGAGTAGAACAACGAAACCACAGGAGTACACTGTAATCATGGCTATAAGGGACACAAGAGTAGAGTAACCATGCCTATAAGGGACACAGGAGAAGTGAAACCATGACTATAAGGGACACAGTAGAAGAGTAACCATGACTATAAGCGACACAGGAGTACACTGTAATGATGGCTATAAAGGACACATGAGTACACTGTAACCAAGGCTACAGGGAACACAAGAGTAGAGAAAGGACTCAGGAGTACACTGTAATGATGGCTATAAGGGACTCAGGAGCACACTGTAATGATGGCTATAAAGGACACAGGAGTACACTGTAATAATGGCTAAAAGGGACACAAGAGTAGAGTAACAATGACTATAAGGGACCTATATAAAAAAGGGACAGAGTAGTACACCGAAACCAAGGATACAATTGGCTCAGGAGTATAGCATAACTATATCAAAAAGGGACAGAGTAGAACAACGAAACCACAGGAGTACACTGTAATCATGGCTATAAAGGACTCAGGAGAACACTGTAATGATGGCTATAAAGGACACAGGAGTACACTGTAATGAGGGCTATAAAGGACTCAGGAGTACACTTTAAGGATGGCTATAAAGGACACAGGAGTACAATGTAAGGATGGCTATAAAGGACTCATGAGTACACTGTAATGATGGCTATAAAGGACACATGAGTACACTGTAATGATGTCTATAAAGGACTCAGGAGTACACTTTAAGGATGGCTATAAAGGACACAGGAGTCCACTGTAAGGATGGCTATAAAGGACACAGGAGTACAATGTAAGGATGGCTATAAGGGACTCAGGAGAACACTGTAATGATGGCTATAAAGGACACAGGAGTACAATGTAAGGATGGCTATAAGGGACTCAGGAGAACACTGTAATGATGGCTATAAGGGACTAAGGAGTACACTGTAAGGATGGCAATAAGGGACTCAGGAGTACACTGTAATGAGGGCTATAAAGGACTCAGGAGTACACTTTAAGGATGGCTATAAAGGACACAGGAGTCCACTGTAAGGATGGCTATAAAGGACTCATGAGTACACTGTAATGATGGCTATAAGGGACTCAGGAGTACACTGTAAGGATGGCTATAAGGGACTCAGGAGTACACTGTAATGATGGCTATAAAGGACACAGGAGTACACTGTAAGGATGGCTATAAAGGACTCAGGAGTACACTGTAATGATGGCTATAAGGGACACAGGAGTACACTGTAATGATGGCTATAAAGGACACAGGAGTACACTGTAATGATGGCTATAAAGGACACATGAGTACACTGTAAGGATGGCTATAAAGGACTCAGGAGTACACTGTAAGGATGGCTATAAAGGACACATGAGTACACTGTAACCAAGGCTACAGGGAACACAAGAGTAGAGATATGGCTATAAGGGGCACAGGGCTATAGCATAACCAAGGCTTCTGAGGCCAAGAGAATGGCATAAATATAGACGGCAAAATTTTTAAAAAAATTGTCCAGTAATCTGAATTATGAGGGAGATTCTTATACAATGTACGTATGTTTGTATTAGAAAATTACAGATGGTCATCAATTCATCATTTTATCTACAGTAATCAGCTATTTTAGATCTGAAGAGCCTCAGTGATGACAAAGTCAGTTACATAAATTTCTATCAGCATACATGTTAATTAAAGCAACCTACCAGGTAATACTATGATAAAACAATAAGTTTCGCAAAGAATAGTTTCAAATTAACATAACTCCAATCTTGTTGAAATATCTTGCATAAGTTAGTAACTTCCACCTATAGCTATCAGATATTTCTGATAATAGATGTTCTGCCACTTCTAGTTGAATGTAGAAGGTTTAATGATAATGTATGCCTAGACATTTTTAACATAATAAGAAATAAGAAATAAGTTGTCATTGTGCTATTTAGTAACATTACAGTACCCAGACCTACTGTAGCACTACTACACGGGGGCCCTGACCTGACCTTTATGAAATAATGAAAAATGCTCTATGTAACCATCACAATGAAAAAAATCTAATCCCAAAAATCTAAACCTACGTTAGTCACAATCAATCATGTCCATGGGCTTGATTGGCAATGCACACTTATAAACACTCGAATCATGCATGTGGTTGTTAGGATCATCACAAAACCAGGTTGTCATGGTTACAGGGTTACAAGGTCAGATATAGGTGAGTATAAATGTTTACAGTGAGAATCAGTGCTCAGGTGCAGAAGCCAACAGGAAATTCAGGAAACTGGACTGTGACCTCTGAAAGTGTGGTAAAACATAAGATCTTACAATATGGCCGGTTACCATGGAGACCATTTTATACTGGTGAACAGCACCACAGGCACTTGTATTGTTTCTACTGATAATTTTATTTTATAATCAGGTACATGTACAAACATGTCCCTGTAATCACCAATCTTTGCATGTTTAAACCAAGTTCTACATGTTTATTGTTTCAATTCCCAGTGATCACCACATTTGTTTGTTTTACATTGTAGATGTTTTATATTCACCCTTTAGATATTTTTACGTCCTTTTACATCTACATTGGACTATTAAATAATGCATTTGTTTTGTTGCTGCAAAACTTCTAAACAATTCAATTTTTTTAATATTTGTCAAACCAATTTGATTGATAATGTACCTGCATCCATAAAGCTCTTTGCTTTCATAAATTATTTCTCTATTTTTCCCCCACAATCTGTTTTGTCCTTCATTTAACAAAGAAACCAGTACACCATTGATTGATGTCAAGAGTTTAGACAAATACTTCTCAATAGCTAATGCTTGAAATATTAATCATTTTTGTTCCAGAAATGACAGGGAAGCAATAATTTTAAATTTTCAAACAGTATCCTTCCTGTAATATATTCAGCTTTGCTCTATAAGAGGAGATATTTTTGTAGGTTTTCTGGCTCCAACAGTGTCTATTGTTTTATTACTGGTGGTGTGTTTGTGATAAATCTAACACAGTGAAGTGACAGCATGCATGTGTAAACCACTCGGTGAGGCGTTACTTAGTATAGAACTGTACCGTGACAATGGTTGTCAGGCATTGCTATATCAAGCAAAACTCACAGTCTTTCGATTTCTTGATGAGTTGTTCCAAAACGACTGAGGATAAATTTAGCACAGTTAAAACAGGAATATCTACCATATAAGTACGCCTTAAATAATAACTCTCAATGCAGATACTCATTTGTCAGCACAAATAATCAGGTTCTGTAAATCTGGTTTTCTCTGACCATATTAGATTTTAGTTAAGCATCCATTTTGTTACTCTTCTAAGACAGTACAGACCCTGTGGACCACCTTGTGAAGTAACTATGGACACCATCGAGTTTCTATGGAAACCACATTTCAGCACCATATCCTTGCAGAATAAAGTATTATATCATGAATTTGAACTATCTTAGTATGTACTATACTTGAGAATTTAGTTCGTTATTACAAAACAAAGCTATGACTTTGATTAGAAAGATAAGAAAGGTAAATAATTTTGTCAATAAAGCAAAATGGCCCAAAACCACATCATCTCACAGAAAATTAAATGGGATATTTGTACCACAAACTTTTCAAAATCAAAAATTTGTTAACAGAACATCAAACGTTAAATAATAAGTTTTGTCAAATTCTGCAAGGATAGCACGCTGAAAAATACAACCAATGCACAAAACCACTTTCCAGCTGAAACCAACCCAGCATTAACAGGGAATACAGAACTATAACTTTGGAGAATAAATCTTTCATCTCATATGGAACTCTTTAGCAGATTACAGTACCTGGTAGCCTGAACTATAAAGTCAATCAAACTGATATGATAGTAAACACTGAATACTGGGAAACTTTCACTGCAGTGAAACTTTTGCCCTTTCCTGGTGAATTTATAGCGGCAGCGAAAAATTAACACATGTACACAGACTGGTACACATAGCATTTCCACTATTCTGGGATGACTTTAACACAATTGGTAAATATGAATTTTACTGAGTAAGAGAAAATATATTACACGGGGTGAAATTTCCCGGCATACAGCAATTACATTACAGTTTACAAAGGAAGCTAAGGGTTTCACTAAGGAAGCTAAGGGTTTCACTAAGGAAGCTAAGGGTTTAACTAAGGAAGCTAAGGGTAGCTAAGGGTTTCACTAAGGAAGCTAATGGTTTTACAAAGGAAGCTAAGGGTTTCACTAAGGAAGCTAAGGGTTTCACTAAGGAAGCTAAGGGTTTAACTAAGGAAGCTAAGGGTAGCTAAGGGTTTCACTAAGGAAGCTAATGGTTTTACTAAGGAAGCTAAGGGTTTCACTAAGGAAGCTAAGGGTTTCACTAAGGAAGCTAAGGGTTTAACTAAGGAAGCTAAGGGTAGCTAAGGGTTTCACTAAGGAAGCTAATGGTTTTACTAAGGAAGCTAAGGGTTTCACTAAGGAAGCTAAGGGTTTCACTAAGGAAGCTAAGGGTTTAACTAAGGAAGCTAAGGGTAGCTAAGGGTTTCACTAAGGAAGCTAATGGTTTTACTAAGGAAGCTAAGGGTTTCACTAAGGAAGCTAAGGGTTGCACTAAGGAAACTAAGGGTTTCACGAAGGAAGCTAAGGGTTTCACTAAGGAAGCTAAGGGTTTACCTAAGGAAGCTAAGGGTTAAGGTAACCAAGAAATACCCTCTGAGCTGGAATGTCCGGGGGGGGGGGGTTGGAGTGACATCATACAGACATGCTCCGATTAACATTAACATGCAACATGCACAGATAGATTATGTAACATATCTCCCATAGCTAGTTATCAAATATAAAGAGGAATGCATTTATAACGACTCCTGTAACTTTTAGTTATAAGAGTGATACAATAACTAAGTAAATATATATATATATAGTTTTTACACAAAAGTATTCAAAGGATATCATAATGGTGAATTAAGTGACTGCTCACTCTATACTAGACAGACATACAATAACTTAATCCACGCTTTGTGAACATGGTTCTACAGTGTAAAAAGAAACGATTAAGTGTGGCAAAAATTGAAACATTCCTTTCACTTAGATATCTAAAGAAAAACTAGTACTGGATAAAAACAAATGTTAATTCACAATATCAGATCAATATTTACCACAATTTTCAAACTACATGCTGTAAACCAGTCAGAATGATTTTGTTGAATCAACTAACAATACCTACCGACTGTTTAGACATATTTGTGTTTCCACGGGTCATCTGGTTTGGTGAAAATTTGCGCAGTGGTGCACTTCCCATCTTTTGAGCTGCTGCTCCTGCATAAGGTTGACCTATACAACACAATACAAGTCACCTGTATCCTATACTGTTACATATCAATATTAAAACATGACAGTGTTTTCACATCGGCACCATTCGCAGTGTGATGTCAAAATCAGGCTTTCTTATTTTCAATTTCCTGATAAAAAATATATTTTATTTACTCTTCAAAGTCAAATTTGAGATCTGTACATAAGTGACTGATGGCTGTAGCCTTGACCACTCACCAGCGACGGGGTCGGGGCGTGTGGACTGAGACCGTGACTGACGATTCACCGTGCTGTTATCGTTGCCGTATGTTAAGGGACGGGCTTGTCCAGAATGAGGATGGGACTCTCTGCCAGGGCTAATCCCGTGTGGGTGTTTTTGTGGGGCAAGTGTTGGTGGTGCTTGCTTCTCTCTGCGTAAGTACACGGGATCTGATCGCGGTTCATTGATGTTAACAGTCATGTCTGTTAAACTCTCCAGGTCACCATTCACACCAGGTTCCATGTTTTCTATAAGAAACACAAATGTTTTTCATAAAACATTCCATCCATGTGTAGGATACTATAGAGCTTAGGTTTATCCTATCTACTGTAGCATTGATGGGTATGGTGTATATGATTCCTATATTTCACATAATTACTACATCTTTAAGATGCTGGTACACATTTATTGAGCTAGGTAGACTTGAACAATCTGGATAACATGGTTTCTTTGATGATACAACAGAGATTGTAGTGATTATAGAGCGCAAACTTCAATGTCTAGGAAAAGCAGTTCTTCACAATGATCCAATGTAAAATTCCAAAGGTATGTTGTTTTCAACAATCTGATTATAGAAACTAAAGCTTTTTTATTCTTTATCAAATAAAGCATCCAAAAAAAATGTTTATGTCATAGGATATCTGGTATATACCTTGGTATTCTTCTAAATCTGAGTTTGGTCTTGTATCTTCAAACGCGTTTCTTGTAAATCTATGTGCAGCTGTGGTCCATGCGATAGCCTACAACATAAACAATTATCAGCTATAATGGTAACAGTTATAGTTTGTAATGTAAACAATTATAGTCAAGAAAATAAATACATTTATCATTAAATCAAAGTGGACAGTCAATCACAGACAAGATAATCCTGTTACCAATGAAAAATGACAACTATAAACTGTGGAGGCTGAGAGTGTTGAAATGCAACATTAAGGACACTGCCGCAGTACACACCTGGCCGTTGGGTTTACAGAGGATGGTGGTACACTCGGGCCCAGTGCCCCACTTGCTTTGCTCCTTCCACACGTAGTCTGTTGGGGGTTGGTGTAGGATCGCCTCGTTACTTCCTGACCAGATGGTGATCGTTGACTGTTTGGGGAATTTGGCGCGTGAAGGGAATCTGTAGACAGCTACTGGATGTCCTCCGACGTTCTGCTGGATCATATACCCACCAAACTCTGCTTCCTAGATAGACACAATGATGTGATTAATTTTCTTCAGGCTTAAAAAAATGTTTTTAACGAACATCATTCAATATTATGCGTAAATTACTGTTTTCCTTAAAATGCCTTACTATATTATAGATTAAGATTACATTATTTTCTATAGGTATTTTGACTTAAACTGACTACTTATACAAATCTTGAATAGTTTTCATTGATATCGTTTTGTTATGATATCAATATATATGTAATTCAAATGTGTTCAAGGTCGATCTTCAACTAACCTTTAATTCAAGCTGTCAAAATCTTTTACAAAGAACCATATAATTTTAGAGAAATTCAAGGTCTTGAAAGTAATGAAAAAAACTTGATGTATGCATGTTTCAGTCAAGAAAAGAAACTTGTCAATCCACTCGGTCAATGTCTCTGATACAGTTATCATCATGAGTAGATTTCTGGTTTCCAGGTAAAGATTGAGACTAGAACTAGTTTGTCTTAGACTTTAAGGTCAGGACTAGATTGTCTTAGTGTTTTAGCTCAGTAGCTGTTAGGTAACTTATAAATAACTGATCACAGTAGTATCTCATTCCTGGTACAATAGTGTGGCTGTGAGGCGATCGGTCTGGCAGTCATTCAGTAGATTGTTGTATTATTGCCGGGGACAATAGATAAGTCTACAGCCCATTATTGGAAGTTAGTGGGAAAAAATTGCATGAATTGTGGTTTTAACATGTCATACTGATAATAACAGGTGTGCTTTGTGTACGGGTAATACCTCATATGGTTCTGGATAAAACGGTCATAATATTGGTCACTTCATTCACCAGAAGGCATACAGAGGGCAGAATGGACAACGCAAATACAACACAGAGTACCGGGGAAATGATTTTAAATTTGTTTTTTGAAATAACAATTTATGTTATTTAATTTCATATCGGTCACAATTTACAACCTCACAATTCATGTCAATCTAAATCTGATAATGGTACCTTGGAAAAATCTAAATGTGGAATGTATTCAATACAGTTAAGTAATTAACAGCATATTTAAAGAAAGCAATAGTAAACCAAATAAAATCACATCCAATGATGATTTAAATGTCTTTCATTCTGAAATCATGGTATCAGATCTGTTTTCTTTTGAAATTGAACACAGATTGATTTTGTTCTAGGTTAAACATTCTCACAATATCGAAGGTGAAATAAAAACGGACACAATGAACGAAAAACAAAATGTAAGCTGGATTACTGAAGAAATCCAACATGATTGTTTCCATGGGAACACAGATCATTCTTCACCGACGTGAACGTCCGCTTCACTTGTTACGCTTCACTTGTCCAATAACAAGCTGAAGATATATTGGATATTTAATCTCGGCTTTATTACAGATTTACAGAAAGTAAATGGACCGAAAGATACCATTAGTTTACAAGTGATATTAAATTCTGGCATTTTATCCCACGAACAATCTAAAGGCCCAACTTTAATGTGAATCTGTATGAGAGAATTACTGAATAATCAACAATTTAATTAATGTCTTACACATTACTATAAAACACAC
Source organism: Mizuhopecten yessoensis (assembly GCF_002113885.1). Taxonomy (NCBI): domain Eukaryota; kingdom Metazoa; phylum Mollusca; class Bivalvia; order Pectinida; family Pectinidae; genus Mizuhopecten; species Mizuhopecten yessoensis. Next base: position 600,549 of record NW_018408528.1, read on the forward strand.
ACAAACCACATTAATGACTTCTGTCATACAACTAACGTTTATTAATCAAATCAACATGTTCAATTTAATATCAACTCAACTGTTCAAATGGAATTCAGAGATTTATTTTATATTTTATATTTTGTGTTAGTGTACAAGTGTGTTTGATATTTTGTTTTGGGGAAGAACATTATTCCAGTAAATAAGAGGAAAACTACATGTTCTGTTTGTTACTCCAGTAATATTAGCTATATCCCATGATAACATTGTTCACACAGCCAAAAACCTACCTCAGTACAATGTACTACCTTATGTGACAATATCTTCTTTATCATTACTACAGAGATTAATTAATACTTATCAAAATATTGTATTTAATTCATCAATAAAAATCAGATGCAACACAGTTATGTCTTCAATGTGAACGTAAGAAGGGATTGTTATATTTAAGACAGCTATTCAGTCGAAATTCACACAAATCCCATTGTGATAACTGTTAAATGTCTGTGAATGAAGTGTTTGTATTTGACACTCACCTGTTCGGAGTCGTTAGACAGCCGGACGTACTTGCCCTCCTGGTTCACCTCGAGGATCTTGATGTCTCCTATAGCACTGTCAATGTGATAATCCATGGAGAATGTATAAGTCACAATTAACACAAATATCGTTACACACCTATAACATCAGGTACAACACATGGCTTTTACTTGGTCGTATCAAGTCACTATGTGAAATGGCATGCATGCATTTTCAGTTTTGAGATATAGGTATTGTGTATATATACAAACTGCTCCCGCCCCGCACAATGCTGGTTTCTATGTAAACTTCTCGGTATTGATTTACACGCCAGGCACACTGATCACATATCACCAATCAAATGAATACTACCGAACAGTTTAATACTATAACAATTGCTGTATAGGGTAACACACTTACAGAGGGATAAAACTTCAATGATTTAATAAACGTAATGTCATTCAAATCCTGGAGGTCTTATGAACGGATCAAGGTACCATTGAGCCTCGTACGACCCAGCCGTTCTGTCACACACAGGGGTAGTCACAGGCACTTGGCATGGGTTTACCGTAAATGGTATTGATCTCCAATACACCCGCTCTAAACAGCTCATCGGATGTAAACTGTAAATTTTAACAATTAACTGAATGCAGCAGACTTTGCTTACTGTTAGACACCACGAAGGTATCTATAGGTACCTAAACTAGGATCTGATACCTTATCAATCTAACTCCTTGTAATCCTGAATGTTTTGTTCAACTCTGAAATACCTTGGTTATAATAATTTTAAATATATTTGTACACAAAGCATTGTGTTTTTCTGTCTACAAAAACCTGTCTACCTAGTGATACCTCTTCATCATGAAGTTTGGAATACAAAAAGTATTGATTTCCTGTGTAACTAGATGGTAAAATATTTCATTGGTTTACATCGAACATGGATCAAAAGGATTCCTCAAACATTTGCAATGATAAATCATACAAAATGTATTATACACATTGTGACAACCATGGGTTTATGGAGGTTATTGATACAGATACAAACAATTCAATACATTACCCTGTCCCTACACAACATTTAATAGCTATCTGGCACCACCGCCATTATCATGTATATGTTAATACAACCATGTGTATCTTCACTCGGGCTCAGTGACCATACATATATACATACTGGCAGCAGAACTTAAAGTCTAAATGAAACAGGACGGAAACTGTACACCAATCGTAAATCAATAAGTAGAAAAACGGAATTCCCTTCCGTTTTTCTACTTATTGATTTACGATCCAAATGACACAACATGAACAGAAATTTTGTTTCTAAATGTCTAAAAGAATCGAAATTTTCATTAAAAAATATATTGAAAGTCTCAATTGCCCTTAGATATTGATTCAGCAACAGTATCAATTTTACATACTGATCTATATATCGTACCTGGTATATACTGACCGATACATTGTACCTGGTATATACTGACCGATACATTGTACCTGGTATATACTGACCGATACATCGTACCTGGTATATATACTGACCGATACATTGTACCTGGTATATACTGACCGATACATTGTACCTGGTATATACTGACCGATACATTGTACCTGGTATATACCTCACCCAATGTTATATTTTTATATCAAAGCTTGTGTACCTTTACCACAGTTTCTGTACTAAAGCTTTGTATCACATGGAGATTTATCAACACAACAAGAGAATACTGGTAGCAGAAAGTGGTCACACAGCTTAGTGTAAATACTTTAATCAGCTAATCTCTGTCCACCACTATCCAGGTTATACACCGCCCAATACGCTGGATAATTTACCATGCTGATACCTGCTTTTATTACCAATATGGAATATAAGGGTACTTAGCAATATCAACAAGGCTTTCTGATAAATGAAATAAAAAAAAATATGACCACTGACTTAGCCAAAACACCTGTGACATGATACTTGAATATATAACCCAAGCAGATTTAACTGGGAGTGTGGGCTTTACGATACCCCACACTATCTGTTCCTATAATATCATAGTGTTGTAGATATGGCAATAAATGCCCTGACCATGATGTTCCTTCAAATTAAGTCTGACATCCATACTTAAAACAGTAGCCAAGGTATCCTCCAGAAACTTATAACCCTACACTGTTTGTATAACTTAGGGCAATAGTAAGGTTACAGTGAGACAATTGTATTACCCGTCACATGTTGCTCGAACATAACATGTACCCTTATTATAAAACAGTAGCCAAGGTATCCTCCAGAAACTTATAACCTTATAACCCTACACTGTATGTATAACTTAGGGTCATAGTAAGGTTACAGTGAGACAATTGTATTACCCGTCACATGTTGCTAGAACATAACGTACCCTTATAACTACATCAAGTCTGACATCTATATAAAAAACAGTAGCCAATTCATCCTCCATACCCCTACACTGTCTGTAAAACGTAGGGTCATATTGAGGTTACAGTGAACCAATTTAGTTACACAACACATATTTCTTGAAAATAATGTTGCTTGAAAATAATATACCTTAACATCAAATTTGAAATCCAATACATGAAATGGTAGCTAAGATATGTTCAGAAACCTATATTACATTTTAATAAACTATTTGAGGTTATCTTTACATGATGTACCTTAGTAATTTATACAAAGTTTGAATCCCATTCTTGACATTGTAATATGATTTTTTATCATTACCTTATTAATTTTAATTTTAATTTAGATGAATATTGTTGTAAGGGATATTTTTTCATTTGTTTTTATTTAATCATCTATATCAAACAGTCTTTATAACATGGTGCATTTGTAGATCAAACCAATATCTGGCTCATTAGTACTATCATATATTTTTAAAATTTAAATTTCTGAAATGTGATTCCTCAATTTTACATCTATTAGTTGGCACACGACAGAATAACAGCATTCTTATCTGCGTAAGAGGATATATACATGGCCCAGGAAGGTACCCTAAGCCAACACTGCCCGGTAACCCGACAGGGATCGGTAGACCCTGTAACCCGACACAGGGATCGGTAGATAAGAACAGATCTTAATTAAAACAATGTTAAAGGGGCTGGTCGGGGAAAAAAATTATAAAATAAATGGGTCTAAATGCGTTCTCTGGCCTTCCAAAAGTTATACCACGGCAATATGATGGTCGAGTTCTGCTTGCAATGTCCAGTTTTGACCACTGAATCTCGGGGAAGCCCCGCGTAAATTTAGCGCAGATCTATTTATATATGTCACGTGGTTGTTTTGAAAGTGAGGCAGTGAAGATAACAACAATAGCACGCCGTCATGTGCCATGTCGGACTCAACTAGCAGACAAGACAGTAATACTATACGTAAATAATTGTTTTCAAAGGTCATGTATGATGCAAGTGTAGTATTCCTACCCTATGTTGTTGTTATATATAACGGTATTGATACCTCGTGCCTGTCATGACTTTTGCATGCATCTTTTTCTTTCGCCGCAATGTTTACATTTGGCCTTGCTGATGACGCGCGTGCAGTAAAATTACATCACTGATCTGGGTCAATTGAGAGTTTTAGACTGTCAGGTGACGATTTAGGATTTCTTTAATATAATTATAATTTTTACTCTTAGGGAGTGAATTTCAGCAAAATTTGTATCGGTATATTTCATAAGAAGGTATTTTAAACATGTGTATGCCATTTTAGCAAATATGACATTTTTTCCCCCGACCAGCCCCTTTAACTCTGTACACTGTTTTTCAAGGAAAAACTGAGATGTGTCGCTTACCAGATGTGGAATGGAATAATACTATAATAGTTACTGAGTTGTGCTTGATTGCTTTAAAGTATGTAAATTAATCAATTTCTGATCTTACCTGACATAGCTACAATTCTTATTTCCATTAATCTTATTTTTATCATGCTGATTATGGTAGGTATAGATTTCATCATGATGCAGTAGAGCGGAAAAACTATGCTTATTATTGTAACTTAGTACAAATCTATATAAGCATATATAAACTATATAAAGTATAAACTAAGTACATCTAATAAGTTATAAAAATTTGATTATACAAAATTGAGCTAAAAAAATGAATAAGAAATCTAGAAAGACAGAATATATTTGAAGAAGACTGTTAAAAGTAAAGTTAGAAGATTGAGATATAGCTGTGATTGTGTAAGTTAGAGCTCATGCATTGTCAGGCACTAACGGTGAAGAGTCTGTGCTATTTACCAGAACAGACATTTGTTGGTTAATGCTAGCAATAACAAGGCTAAGTGACAGTTTTATCAGATTCTACAGTTCTACTACAATTCAGATAAATCTTAGTCTAAAATATGTATTCTTTTCATGTCAAATTATTTGAAATTTGAAAGTTAGAACATGGAGATTATGTTAAGCAAGAAAACTACTCTACTTAATCTTCAATAAGATTTATCAGTTTGGAAATATGTTAAATCACAGTACATGTAGTCACGACAAAGGGACCAGTAGTCACAGCTTGACAAAGGGACCAGTAGTCACAGCTTGACACAGGGACCAGCAGTCACAGCGTGACAAAGGGACCAGTAAGCACAGCTTGACAAACGGACCAGCAGTCACAGCTTGACAAAGGGACGAGTAGTCACAGCTTGACAAAGGGACCAGTTGTAACAGCTTGACAAAGGGACCAGTAGTTACAGCTTGACAAAGGGACAAGAAGTCACAGCTCGACAAAGGGACCAGTAGTTACAGCTTGACAAAGGGACCTGTAGTAACAGCTTGACAAAGGGCCCAGTAGTTACAGCTTGACAAAGGGACCAGTAGTAACAGCTTGACAAAGGGACCAGTATTCACAGCTTGACAAAGGGACCAGTAGTCACGACAAAGGGACCAGTAGTCACAGCTTCACAAAGGGACCAGTAGTCACAGCTTGACACAGGGACCAGCAGTCACAGCTTGACAAAGGGACCAGTAGTTACAGCTTGACAAAGGGACCAGTAGTAACAGCTTGACAAAGGGCCCAGTAGTTACAGCTTGACAAAGGGACAAGAAGTCACAGCTCGACAAAGGGACCAGTAGTTACAGCTTGACAAAGGGACCAGCAGGAACAGCTTGACAAAGGGCCCAGTAGTTACAGCTTGACACAGGGACCAGCAGTCACAGCTTGACAAAGGGACCAATAGTCACAGCTTCACAAAGGGACCAGCAGTCACAGCTTGACAACGGGACCAGTAGTCACAGCTTGACAAAGGGACCATCAGTCACAGCTTGACAAAGGGACCAGTAGTAACAGCTTGACAAAGGGGCCAGTAGTTACAGCTTGACAAAGGGACCAGCAGGAACAGCTTGACAAAGGGCCCAGTAGTTACAGCTTGACAAAGGGACAAGAAGTCACAGCTCGACAAAGGGACCAGTAGTTACAGCTTGACAAAGGGACAAGTAGTTACAGCTTGACAAAGGGACCAGTAGTAACAGCTGGACAAAGGGACCAGTAGTCACAGCTTGACAAAGGGCCCCGCAGTCACAGCTTGACAAAGGGACCAGTAGTGACAGCTTGACAAAGGGACCAGCAGTCACAGCTTGACAAAGGGTCCAGTAGTCACAGCTTGACAAAGGGACCAGTAATCACAGCTTGACAAAGGGACCAGTAGTAACAGCTTGACAAAGGGGCCAGTAGTTACAGCTTGACAAAGGGACCAGTAGTTACAGCTTGACAAAGGGACCAGTAGTAACAGCTTGACAAAGGGCCCAGTAGTTACAGCTTGACAAAGGGACCAGTAGTTACAGCTTGACAAAGGGACCAGTAGTCACAGCTTGACAAAGGGACCAGTAGTCACAGCTTGACAAAGGGACCAGTAGTCACAGCTTGACAAAGGGACCAGTAGTCACGACAAAGGGACCAGTAGTCACAGCTTCACAAAGGGACCAGCAGTCACAGCTTGACAAAGGGACCAGCCCGTTTTAAAACGTTGTGACATGTTTGATATGTACATTGTTTGTGTATAAAGTAAAACTATGATATACTACTATATTATTTTATGAAAATTGATATGCCTTTGGCTAAACATTATAATGTATAATTGGGAAATTTCTAGCAAATTGAAACAAAGTAAGAAATATATCTTTAAAACCATGTCCCGTGAGAGATGTAAAACATCCTACTTCCTTCATGCATTAAGACTTAAGTTTGTCTAGCCTTTCCCAATGTCAATAACTGAGGTATAGGTATACACCTGAGCTAAACTTTATGATTTGGTCAAAGAAAACCTGCTCACCCACACAATCAAGCTCAAGAGTTACTTCCCTTGCCATAACCTTTTAAATGTATAGATTTCATGTGAATTTTTCTTAAAGTGGAAGTTCAATTATTTCAGTTCATGTGAATTATATTTAAGTTTTATTTTTTCATGTAAATGAAATTTGGATTTATTTTATCTGAAGATCGTGTGAATTTTCATTCATTTAGATTTAAAGTGAATTACAACTGATGGGATTTTATTACATTCCTATGTGGATTTCTCGCGAAATTTATTCAGGTTTTATTTGTCAGTGTGAATTTTGTGTACATTTTTTTTTTTTTTTTTTAATCCAAATTTAATCTTTATTTCACTTATTCATTTCATATTGATTTTTCCCAATTATAATCTGCATGAATATCATTCAATTTTGTTTTCATAACAACTTCAATTCATGCCAATTTCATTTGAATTCTTATTTAATTAACTTAATTTCCAGGTGATTTTTTTTTCATATGAATTATAATTGAATATATTTAAAAGGATTTGAATTCATTGGGAATTAATTTTCAGGATAAGTTTATTTCAAATGAATTGTCTTTGCATATTTAGATTTTCTTCCATAAGAATTTTAGGTGAAATTCAGGCAAATTTAAATTCATGTGAATTTCAAGTAGATATTTTTTTCATGTACTTAATCACATTAATTTTTTTTCTTGTTTACTTCATTTTCATATCTTATCATGTTTACTTCTATTTTGCATGAATTTTCACATGATTTTAATAATATATTATATTTCATTTTAAGGCATTTTGTTTCTTGTGACTTGCATTTTTATGTAAATACAAGATGTATATACTTCTCACAGATTCTAACTTACTGGTAAGTGAATTTCGTTAGTCTATCTTTCATGTGAATTTTGATATCTGAATCTGAGTTCAAGTGAATTATTTTTAATCTGGATTTCATGTGAGAAAGCATGCCTGTTTCCCCTCCACCTCCCTAGCAATAGGATATAACATACATTTTTAAGATTTATTGCCTGTGAGATGACTGCTGTATAAAAAGATTTAAATTTTATAATACAATAAAAATGTATTAGATATGTGGGGAAAAACCCACGAAATATTCACAAAACAAATGTTCTGCAAAATTTCATAGAGTTAACTAGAACTACTGACACTTTATAGTGTCACACACACTGTTAAACCCATTCCTACATTTGTTCTATAAACTGTGAAAGCTTGACCCTAGATCATTTAAGTGCTCTTCACTAAGTATTCATATACTTGAATTAAGATTTGATTAAATATCTAATACATAGCATGCATACACGATATGTTAATGACTGTCCTGTGGACATGCGGGCAGTGGTGGGCAGGTCCTATTTGACCACTCCTTACCTGGCGTAGTAGTACTGTTCACCACACAATTTGCGTTTTAACTTGCCTTTCTGGGTTTTCTTACCCCGACTGTGAGATAGATACCACAAATTTGGTCAAATACATACTCGACATATCATATCTATTTTTTACAATACACTCTTCCAGTTTCTGAACTCATTCTATCAGCATCTGTTGATCTGGTTGCTTACAGGCTAATATAACCAAATTAATCATCATGAATATTTTGGAAATACTTATAATTAAGCTGTGCATAATCTGTGATACATGCTAACATCAAGTGTCAAACTCTTCGATCAAGTGTCAGATGTCCACTGTCTACTAACAGACATCTGAGTAATTCTATAGGTAACCATGTGTCAGATGTCCACTGTCTACTAACAGACAACTGAGGAGTTCTATAGGTAACCAAGTGTCACATGTCCACCGTCTACTAACAGACATCTGAGCAATTCTATAGGTAACCATGTGTCATATGTCCACTGTCTACTAACAGACAACTGAGTAATTCTATAGGTAACGACGTGTCAGATGTCCGATGTCTACTAACAGACAACTGAGTAGTTCTATAGGTAACCACGTGTCAGATGTCCACTTTCTACTAACAGACAACTGAGTAATTCTATAGGTAACGACGTGTCAGATGTCCGATGTCTACTACCAGACAACTGAGTAGTTCTATAGGTAACCACGTGTCAGATGTCCACTTTCTACTAACAGACAACTGAGTAATTCTATAGGTAACGACGTGTCAGATGTCCGCTGTCTACTAACAGACAACTGAGTAGTTCTATAGGTAACCACGAGTCAGATGTCCACTGTCTACTAACAGACAACTGAGTATTTCTATAGGTAACCAAGTGTCACATGTCCACTGTCTACTAACAGACAACTAAGTAGTTCTATAGGTTACCACATGTCAGATGTCCACTGTCTACTAACAGACAACTGAGTAGTTCTATAGGTAACCACGTGTCACATGTCCACTGTCTACTAACAGACAACTGAGTAATTTTATAGGTAACGACGTGTCAGATGTCCACTGTCTACTAATAAACAACTGAGTAATTCTATAGGTAACCAAGTGTCACATGTCAACTGTCTACTAACAGACAACTGAGTCATTCTATAGGTAACCAAGTGTCACATCTCCACTGTCTACTAACAGACAACTGAGATGTCCACTGTCTACTAACAGACACCTGAGTAATTCTATAGGTAACCAAGTGTCACATGTCCACTGTATACTAACAAACTACTGAGTAGTTCTATAGGTAACCACGAGTCAGATGTCCACTGTCTACTAACAGACACCTGAGTAATTCTATAGGTAACCAAGTGTCACATGTCCACTGTATACTAACAAACTACTGAGTAGTTCTATAGGTAACCACGTTTCAGATGTCCACTGTCTACTAACAGGCAACTGAGTAGTTCTATAGGTAACCACGTTTCAGATGTCCACTGTCTACTAACAGACACCTGAGTAATTCTATAGGTAACCAAGTGTCACCTGTCCACTGTCTACTAACTGACAACTGAGTAGTTCTATAGGTAACCACGTTTCAGATGTCCACTGTCTACTAACAAACCACTGAGTAATTCTATAGGTAACCAAGTGTCACATCTCCACTGTCTACTAACAGACAACTGAGATGTCCACTGTCTACTAACAGACACCTGAGTAATTCTATAGGTAACCAAGTGTCAAATGTCCACTGTCTACTAACAGACAACTGAGATGTCCACTGTCTACTAACAGACACCTGAGTAATTCTATAGGTAACCAAGTGTCACATGTCAACTGTCTACTAACAGACAACTGAGTCATTCTATAGGTAACCAAGTGTCACATCTCCACTGTCTACTAACAGACAACTGAGAAATTATATAGGTAACCATGTGTCAGGTGTCCACTGTCTACTAACAGACAACTGAGTCATTCTATAGGTAACCAAGTGTCACATGTCCACTGTCTATTAACAGACAACTGAGTAGTTCTATAGGTTACCATGTGTCAGATGTCCACTGTCTACGAACAGACAACTGAGTAATTATATAGGTAGCCATGTCTCAGATGTCCACTGTCTACTAACAGATAACTGAGTAATTCTATAGGTAACCACGTGTCAGATGTCCACTGACTACTAACAGACAACTGAGTAATTATATAGGTAACCATGTGCCAGATGCTAGTTACCATACCATCTAACAATGGACACAACACAGAATAAATGTTTTTGTGAAAAATCATTCAAGCTAGTCCCTTTCTTTTCCTTCATCTCGTTTTATGCCATTATTCTCTTGCTTTCATATGTAAATAGTCCCTTTCTTTTCCTTCATCTCGTTTTATGCCATTATTCTCTAGCTTTCATATGTAAACATTTTACAACACAACAGCCAACAAGTAGCAACACATCTACAGTCAAAAGGGGAAATTAAAATTAAATTAAAACATTGGTCTTATGGAAAATTTTACATACTGTATAGCAGTTATATTTTGCGGGGGTTTTAATTTTGCTATATTCGTGCTTTGACTAATATCCGCGAATTCTAAACACCAGCGAAATTATCGAAAATGTTAACCACTTTTACAGACCTTATCACAACATGTTATAACCTAACAACTAGGCAGTCCATGTAAAAACAACGCTTACATATCGGTGGCTACAACATATTCATGTGTACACAGTAGGTGATTAATTGATTACAGTTTACTACTACAAACGTACATACACATTTGATTTTCTTTCGAGTGAAGTCACACTCTGGATTAGTGTATTCAATTGGTTTACCTGTTTTTTGAGGTTTAACCCTTAAATGATGACACTTAAAATACTTTGCACGACACATGGGATTCGGGTATTTATCCCCCGTGAATATGTACGCAATACGAAACCGCGAAATATTGACCCCACAAATTTAAAGCGCTATACAGTACTTATATCTGTGTGAAGAAGAGGTGAGCGACAACACAATTCAAAATTCTAATTAACAACTCTTAGCTGATACGGACATGTGGATGATAAAATGGTTATAATATGATTTCCAGTGAGGGGTAGAAATAAAGTGCTTGCGGGAAGTAATGTTTATACCGAAGCATCAACAAAGCATAACAGTCAATTATGGAAAAGCCAAACCAAACCATTCGTTATTGATTTTCATTAAAGTTCCACTTCCTTAAATCAAAATCACATCTAAGATATAATATCCCGAAATTATAAAAAAATCCCTCTCAAGCTTTTTATGCAGATCTGGAACCTCATTTTGAAGCCATATGTTGATGACCTCCACGAACATTGTTTTTCAGAGTCTCTTATAATTATTGATGATTGTGGTATTTGTTCACCGTCTATTTCTCATTATCCTTAAACGTCAGCATATGACATAATGCTTCAGGCCTCCGAAATTAAAGCACAAATTCTGAGCACAAAAATGAAATCAAATTACAGATTTTTGGTAGTTACTGAGGGTAAAAAATTAGTAATTAAATAATAAATCTAATAAGTAACAGGATGATGAAAACTGACGATGTGTAGGTTGTACCTATTAGTGAACGCTGCGTTGTCAGGAGATTCACGCTCCAGGATCTCCACACTCCCACTTTGGCTGCAAATTTGCAAAAATTGCCACAAATTCAAACCTTTTGATTTTTCTAAACTTTTCTGACCTAACTGTGGTATGTAATTGTGTTGTAAATAGTAACTTTGTTTACAAATTCTATAATAGAATAAATATTGCATACTCATTTCTTCAACACCATCTCCTATTTCTTTGCATGCTAAATCCAGAATAGTTTTGGAGATCTTATGTATAGAAAACTTCCTGACAGCAATATTCCTATGCCCATATGTAGTATTTCTATCTGGTTAGTAGACATTTACCAAAACATGTATCACCTCAACCATTCAGTTACAGTGATATCAGGAGTACATAGAAAGGGTGAAGTTACCAGAAACCCACACGAATGAAACGTTATCTCATTGAATGATACCAGTGATAAGCCCACCCCTCTGTTAATAAGGATCTACAGATGAAGGCTATATCTTGAATCCAACATTCCAGTATAAATAGGGTTGAAATCAACAATAAACCTAGAAATTATCTGAACTTTTGAAGGACTAGGTCCTCTTTCTTTGGTTTAATACAAATTTAATCAAGATTTGTTGTCTAACTTAACAGGGAAAACATGGCTAAAACAAGTAAAAAAAAAAGATATTTGCTAACCAGCTTTTGTCAAATCAGGGGCCCAGGCTTATCACAGGTAAACGATTAGACATAAGTTGTACATGTAAAGATGGATACCGTTGATAGTTACACTAAGATACAACTGCCCACATTTTACAAGTAATATAAGACTTGGTTAATTGAGGTGGCTTACCTGGAGGTGGAGGTGTTATAGTCGTGGTATGTCGATGTTGGCTGTCGTTCGGTGGGACTACTTTTTGGGCGTACTTGTGTGTAAAGTGTCTCTCGTGTAAGATCTTGAAACATTTCATCAAAGTAGTCCTTTCCCTGACCTAGACTGGCAGGTACAAGGCCTGACGCTGTGATCCTCCCTTGGTTACTATGACCAGAGGCTGGAAACAACGGGAGATAATCAAGTTCAAGTCCCACTAACTAACACAAACAGTACAAATTCTATTTTGATGAAATGGCCATTGTCAAGATCATTTCAAATAAAAAAAAAATCTGAAAATTAATACAGAGTTATTAAGAAACCAGTGTGAATCAGACCAACTAGCTGGTTCTGTTTAATTTCCTTTGAAATGGCAAATTGAACCTGAAATCTGAAAACCTGTCTGAAACATTTGCTTCTGACAGTATTTAGTGGATTACTTTCTCTACATCATACAAATACACCAATAACTCCACCTAAATCTTTATTTCATTTTTTTATGACAACTTCTTCTGACAAGATATCTCATATGCAATGCCATAAACCAGTAATTCTCTAAAAATCATCTTTACTTCTTTCTGACCAATGGTAACGTATTCATTCACCAATGAAAAATTAACACACACAAACATGTACAGTTCTAACACATGCAATCTTATGACCAAATTAGCAGATCTACTCACCAGGGTGATTTTCCATCTTTATATTGATACATAGTATATTGTTCAGGTCTTACACATACATGTAATGTAATTATAAATGGTAAAATGGTTTATATACAGTTACATAATGTCTGTACTATCATACTTTTAATTGGTGGTGGGCAGATCAGAACACAAACGGATGCAGCAATCAATATATACTTCAACTCATGCATTTATAGAGCAAGTGATTTCAATATATTTAGCAGTGATGTCTGGTGTTTAAAGCGTGACGTTATCAAATCATTTATACTTAAAAATATAACAAGATATTTTAGGAACTTTTCTTCATTATGATGAATACTGCAATGCTATTGCTATTACATCGTCTATTGTAACATGTATAAAAAATAAAAAAATCTGAAAATAACCCTTTCTTTGGCAAGTAACATAATAGCTTTTCAGACTATTTCAGTTGAGGAATTTTTACTTTGTCATCTTTAAGGTGTATGGTATAAGTTTCCCTGTTATCTTTGTAGTCAAGAGTTAAAATTTCACTCATCTTTAATTTGCTCTATTTTGTGAGAATATTAATAAACAGAGTACAGAGTAATTGATACTGGAATAAATAGACTTGTCTCGCCCCTAATTAAAAAGTAATCAAACAGGTGAGAATCTGTCAACACTAACTAAGAGATAGGTGAGAATCTGTCTACACTAACTAAGAGATATGTTGTCAGCATTCGTGGACCTACCACTGTGACCTAGGTAACGGGAATAACTCGGAGTCACATAGCTCACATGGCGGGGGGCATACATGTAGCCAGCAGGCTTATACCTTGGGTAAATATAAAATTTCTCTGAAATATAAATGTCCAATATACAGTGTCTATGGTATAATATTCCAGTATGATCTCATATGATTTATAAATACTGGACATATAGAAAGCATCACTATTCTAATGGAGTTATCTCCCTTTATTAAAGTGGTCCCTTGACTTTAATTTTTGATTACCTAGTAGTGTACAAAAAGTTACTTCAAAAACAGATAAAATGAAATTCTTGTGAGCTGTTTTGACATAAACAGCAATTTAATTGATTATATATCCATAGTTTATAGTAAAATCACATGTATGTGAATAAGATGACTATTTTTATGTTTATTTGCCAGAAGAAACATTGCGATCACAAATCCAAAGCTTCAAGAATTTATCCTTATATAAATGTGCTAGGGACAAAGGGTTGTTAATATTTCTGTTTAGACTTTACATTGGGTTTAGCATCCTATTTACAGCTAAGGTCGTTTAAGGACGTGCCTCCGTGTGTATAGTGTGTGCTGGAGGCAGTATGCTGCTGTATTTGCCTCCCTGCGATAATGTGGATCTGATGCTGCCTTTAGAATGCTAACTCACTGAAATACCATGCCGACGTCACCCGGCACAGTATTCCACTTGGTCCCATTATACTGACAACGAGTTAACCAGTTGTTGCAATTACCCTAAATGTTAAATATTATGATAGCTATCATTTTTAAGGACTTTGGTATGCCCCAGGGGACAAACCCTTTGCCTTCTTCACTTTGGCACACATTCAACACTAAGGGGGATCGTTTCTTCTGTTAATTCAAATCCTCACCAACCCTCACCAAAATTTAAGTATACAGGAAAACAATCTTATTTATAGTACTTTTTGAAACACAATTTCCATTCAAGAACTGTTACTAATGTTAAATACTTAGATACCTTACATACATCCTTCACACGCTTAACTGAGTTTGTAGTAATGGATATGTAAGAAGAATCCCCTACAGACATAGACAAAAGTTAATCAAAGGAATAGAAGTCTGTCTTTACCTGGGGCTGACTTGACTCTGACTACTGGGCCAACAGGTCGCGGCGTTATAGGTGGTGATGGTTCTATCTGTAGGCGATTCATACTGGGTGTGGCCTCATATGTGTAACGTGTAGCACTAGGAATGTCAGGGGAGGTGGCCATGGTTTCATATTCTTGTTTGGCTAGAGTTGAGGACACAACAGGATCAAGCATCTCTGTCTGTAGAACCATAGAATCCGGGCCCAACTCATGTAGCTGTGTGTAGGCTGACATGACTGGGGGAGCTGGGGAGATAGGAGGAGCTGATGGGGTCAAAGGTCGCATGGCGGCAGTGTATGCCACAGTAACTGGCGTAGTTGTGGTTTGTTGCGTAGTAAATACAGAAGAGTTACAAAGTCTGAAACATAATAAAATGTTAAAGATAAATCTATTCTACTCTGATTGAAACATTGCAGATAAAAGTACTTCCGCAGTCTGCGTAAGATATTCTGAACCATTATAGGTCAGTCTATTCTACACTGACATCTTATTGAAGTCATATATCATCACGAGTTAACAAAATACAGATATATAATAATTCATATTGAAGACTTCGACTTCATCACATATGCTGCACTTCAGGACTAAATGGGGGTCCAGATTGATAAAGATATTCAATAAAACCGCAAACAAGGGAGGTAATCAAGGCTTAAAGATAAATGATTGCCAGTCTATGATGTACCAGGTAATGTACAAAGTTAGATCTGAATGTGTCTAACATTTAAAAAAAGATTTGTAAGATGTATACTTGGTACTGTGGTGTGTTACACGGAGTAAATACCTGTAATACACTCTGTAAATACCTGCAATATACTGAGTACATACCTGTAATATACTGAGTACATACCTGTAATATACTGAGTACATACCTGTAATATACTGAGTACACACCTGTTATGTACTGAGTACATAAATGTTATATACTGAGTACACACCTGTAATATACAGAACATATACCTGTAATATGCTGAGTACATCATTAACATACCTATAACACATATATTAAGTACATACTGTTAAAGGAGAACTAAGAACTTACCTGCGCTCCTCCTCCTCCAGTAGAACTTTCATGGCCTCGATCTCGGCCTTCAGTGGAAGACTGGTGTCTCTCGACACATTTGCTTCCCTCATTTTGACAATAAGTAAATCTTGGACTTCCCGGAATTTCTTTTCCATGACTTGGATCTGTTCCGCAGATCTATATCGTTCTTGCTGTAACATTTCTTCAGCCGATTTCTTTTGGTGTTCCAACATTTGTATCTATTAACAAGTACACAAATAAATAACTGTACAAACAAATGCCTTCAGTAACGTGAGTGATCACTGATGGAGATGTTAAGAAAAAATAAAGATAAATATGCGATGGTTTGAAGTACCTTAATTTTCCTGAATATTTACTTTCTTTTTGTCAGTATATGATACAGCAAACCGAAAAAACATTCATCAAAACATATAACTAATTAATCTTGCTGATATTTGTCAGTATAAAACATATAAATAAGTAAAAGAACTGTTTTCCTACAAAATCCATTGGGAAACTGTTTTATCTATAATGTTTGCTTGATTGACACGGCTGAATGCAAGGGTATTTTACTCCCAGGAAAGATATGTCCTTAAAAAATATTCTGGTCTATAAATTTACTGCCATATCAATTTGCTATAAGTATAATACATTACCATGTGTAGGTACCAAATTATATACAGTAATGAAGATGGTAAATGAAAGTACAATTTGTATTGTGTTGTACTTAAATTCATCAAACATCAATTTTAATCTTCAGCAAATTCTTATCGTCTTTAAATTATAATTTAATAAAATCATAAGTATTCTGAATCTTCAAACATCTCTGATTATAAGCTTCAGCCTGTTGTGATAACATAACATAATATTGTGTACCTGTCCCTCAAGGGAGGTAATCCTGGCCTTGAACTCTCCTGTAGCCCCTAGGAGTTCAGACTTCTCTCGGTTGCTCCGTTCTACTGTCTGAGCATCATTGTCCATCTGGACCTTCAGTGAGTTTAACTGAGGACATAACATTAACACTTTATTATCTAAGTGTCTGTCTGGTCCAACAGAGAGTTAAGACACTGACATTTTTATCTATTATATGATATATCTAAAATCCATCTTCAACAGTTGCTACATTGAACACTGAACCAAAAACCAAAATAATGTGCTCCATATACCCCGCGGTATACCATTTCAGTCCTAGGCAGTTGTAATGTGTTTAACAGAACTATTTATACTTACATTGCGGGCAAACTCATTTTCAGAATTGAGCTTGTACTGGGAAAGTTCCTCCTCCGCAGCCTCCCTGACCTGACGAATCATCTCGGGTACAGTGGTGTCTGTCTTACTCAGGTCCCGCACACGACCTTCCAGGGACAAGATGGTGGCTGTCGATATGTTCAGGCGTTCACGGGCCTCATTCAGTTGCTGGTTGAACACTTGCTCATTGAATTCAATCTTCTTTATTAACTGACTCATCTTGTCTTCACATTCTTGTCTAACCAACTGCTCCTTCTCATATCTGTAAAAAGACAGGGAAAGTTCACCATATGTTTAACAGATCTAGGTGATTTATCAAAGCCAGGCTTTCTCCGAGATATTGTTACATACACTGTACCTTACAGTGTGTAAAATTCAAATTCATAATTATATCAGGCGTGATATTACCCCCTCCTAAAGACCAGACCTGTGGACTTACCAGTAAGCACCAATAACATATACATGAATATAGGATACACCCCAATGTGTAGGATAACACCTCTAGACTTGTCATATATCACCATTATTCTGAGGTGTTTTCATCTGTCACAGGTAGGAACTAGATATCTGGGCTTGTCCTAGTTAACACAAGTAAAGACTAGATAGCTGTGCTTGTCCTAGTTAACACAAGTAAAGACTAGATATCTGGGCTTGTCATAGTTAACACAAGTAAGGACTAGATATCTGGGCTTGTCCTAGTTAACACAAGGAAGGACTAGATATCTGGATTTGTCATAGGTAACGCAGTAAGTATTAATTTCTCAGCTTGTTCTAGTTAACACAAGTAGGAACTAAATATCTGGGCTTGTCCTAGTTAACACAAGTAAAGACTAGATAGCTGTGCTTGTCCTAGTTAACACAAGTAAAGACTAGATATCTGGGCTTGTCCTAGTTAACACAATTAAGGACTAGATATCTGGGCTTGTCCTAGTTAACACAAGTTAGAACTAGATATCTGAGCTTGTCCTACTTAACACAAGAAGGACTAGATATCTGGGCTTGTCATAGGTAACGCAGTAAGTATTAATGTCTAAGCTTGTTCTAGTTAACACCAGGAAAGACTAGATATCTGGGCTTGTCCTAGTTAACACAAGAAAGGACTAGATATCTGGGCTTGTCCTAGTTAACAAAAGTAAGGACTAGATATCTGGGCTTGTCCTAGTTAACACAAGTAAGGAATAGATATATGGGCATGTCCTAGTTTACACAAGTAAGGACTAGATATCTGGGCTTGTCCTAGTTAACATAAGTAAGGACTAAACCTCTGGACTGTTCATAAGTAACACAGGTAAGGACTTGCTTCTTGGCTTGTCACAAGTTACACTGATAAAGAGCAAATATCAGTCACAGGTAACACAGGTAGTGACTAGATATCAGAGCTAGTCACAGGTAACACAGGTAGTGACTAGCTATCAGAGCTTGCCACAGGTAGTGACAAGATATCAGAGCTAGTCACAGGTAACACAGGTAGTGACTAGATATCAGAGCTTGTCACAGGTAATACAGGTAGTGACAAGATATCAGAGCTTGTCACAGGTAACACAGGTAGTGACTAGATATCAGAGCTAGTCACAGGTAACACAGGAAGTGACTAGATATCAGAGCTTGTCAAAGGTAACACAGGTAGTGACTAGATATCAGAGCTAGTCACAGGTAACACAGGTAGTGACAAGATATCAGAGCTTGTCAAAGGTAACACATGTAGTGGCTAGATATCAGAGCTTGTCACAGGTAATACAGGTAGTGACATGATATCAGAGCTTGTCACAGGTAACACAGGTAGTGACTAGATATCAGAGCAAGTCACAGGTAACACAGGTAGTGACTAGATATCAGAGCTTGTCACAGTTAAAATAGGTAGTGGCTAGATATCAGAGCTTGTCACAAGTAATACAGGTAGTGACAAGATATCAGAGCTTGTCACAGGTTATGCAGGTAGTGGCTAGATATCAGAGCTTGTCACAGGTAATACAGGTAGTGACTAGATATTAGAGCTTGTCACAGGTAATACAGGTAGTGACAATATATCAGAGCTTGTTACAGGTTATACAGGTAGTGACAAGATATCAGAGCTTGTCACAGGTAATTAAGGTAGTGACAATATGTCAAAGCTTGTCATGGGTTATACAGGTAGTGACTAGATATCAGAGCTAGTCACAGTTAACACAGGTATGAACTAGATATCAGAGCTTGTCACATGTCGCACAGGTAGTGACTAGATATCAGAGCTTGTCACAGGTAACAAAGGTAAGCACTAAACTTCTGGGTGTGTCACAGTTAAAGTAATAGGATTTACATATTTTCCATTAGCTATTTATTATTATGTTGTTACCCACACATGCTGTGTGATCTTTTCTGATCTGAGATACTGATAAGATATTAAGTGTACATGGTACGCCTGCCCCCCGCCCACTCTCTAGAAATCATCATGTCCCTTCTTCACAGGGTTTATAGAATGTAAACTGTTTACATGTATCTAGAGAAGCAGAATCTCTCAGCAATGTCACTTCAGATTATGTAAGATATCTTTATCTAAGTATAAATTTCTTGAAGTGTTTCATTACTGGTTTGTTTAGTCAGGAAATGTGATATGATAATTGGTATCATAACAGAATACATTATGAAATCTAATAAAATCTATTTTACACTGGAACAAGTTATCACTTGTCATCAGCCATTTTAAAACCTACTTAATTTAATATCCTGGTCCAGTGTTATGGTAGAGTTATATAACATGACAATTCTAACATAATGCACTAAACATTCTGGATCATAAGTCTATGATTCACCAAATATACTGGAACAAAAGTGTTATTTACCAAACCTACCAGGGCACAAGTAGAATTTATCAAATCTTCTGGCCCAAAAGTCTATTTTACCAAACCTATCAAGGTCCCAAGTCTAACTCATGGGGGGTCTTAGTCGAATTTATCAAACATGTGGAGCCAAAGTCTAATTCATTAAACCTACAGGGACCCAAATTATATCCACCAAATCTCCTGGGAAAATACACCAGTCACTATATGTTAATTCTTACTGATCATTACGCCTGTAAGATACAGCTAATATTATCTGGTTTCCAGTCATAATTTCCTTCTAAATCCCTTACAAATACTGGACTTCATTTTTCATACACATCTTATGAAAGGAGTTTACCAACAGAATGATACCCCTGTAGGTTTCTCCTGTACTAGACCACTTCAGATAACAGCTAGTGTTTCAGTGTTTACATAAAGTTTTGTAAAAAGCTGTCCTGAAATGAACACTGGCAGCCTGGTACAACAGGTTGTGATCAATAAGGACATCCACTATTTTTCTATTATATGGTTTCATTTTGAACAGCACACAAAAAATAAATGAACTATCATGCATTATGTTGTGTACCTGTCTATATATTTACCTGTATCTAACCAGGTAAGTTACGCTGTGCTGACATCAATTATAAACAAGAGGCCCAGAGGGCCTGTATCGCTCACCTGTTTCTTTTGTTACATGAAACTGACAAATAGGTAAGACCAAATTTGGTAACTAGAACACAAGACATCTTAACACCTCTTAAACAGTTCTGAAGATATTGTTTGAAAATTGATATTTGAATTTAAAGCTGTTAACCCACATTGACCTTTGACTCCCGACTTGCAATTAAAGTTGACCTTTTACTTCATTACTGATATAAAGAAAACAATTCACACAGCTGGTCTACATAACATACCCAACATTATGACTCTAGTCCAAATGGTTCTTAGGATATTGTTGTTTGAAGTTTTTTAAATATTTGACCCCAGTGACCTCGAAAGTAGGTCAAGGTCATTTTAATGAGGAAATTTTATACACTCCATCCCAGGCACCTACCAGCCAAATATCATTACCCTAGGTCCTCCATATCTTCAGAAGAAGTCGTTGAAAAGAAAAAGTTGACAGACGGACGATGGACGCCACAGTACGGCGTAAGCTCTTATGGCCCTTCAGGCCAGGTGAGCTAAAAACTTAATACACCAGACATAAAATGACAAAATAAACAAACACATTATTGAGCAATATGTCGGTGAGATAACCTCACACCTACGTTACACATGAGAAAGAGGAGATAATTAGAATCAAGAAGAATCCTACCTTCGCTTGTAATTTTCGTTTTCTCGTACAAGGTTGTCCATGTCTCTCTGTAGCCGATTGATATCCTCGTACGGCTGACTGGAGGACATCCTGGCATCCTCTAGCTCAGCCTGTAAAGCCACGATCTTTCTCTGACACACATTCACATCATCTGTTATCTTCCTGTTCTTGTCAACCTCAACTGAAAGTCTAGGAAAGAACAAAACATTTTTAAATCACCTTGTTTTTGTCAACTTCTTCTGAATGTCTAGGAAAGAACACAAGATAATGTACGACATGTTAATAACGAGGTCCAAGACACCAAATTAACAGGTGTATCCAGCAATAAGCCCATGTCTGGTAGTAAAGCCACCCATACCTATAGAGGTTTAGTGACAACAAATGCTGTTTCATTGCTGTAATACAGCCAGTCCCTACTTTGAGTCAGAGATTATGTGTTGCCCCCCTGGGCTTATTACTGGATGAAACCAGTGTGTATATAGAATTATATCACCATTATCTTAGTTCCAACAATTAGTTTTTATCCAATTAATGCTAGTTTGTAATGGCTGATTCTTGTAATCTTGTTTCATTGTAGAAATGAACACAGATGATTCCTATTATTTTTTTGTTTTTTTTTGTAGGGATTAACAGGGGTGATCTGCAACTGTATTTAACTCACATTTGCGAAAATTAAACCTGTCTTATCAATAACAAGGTTACCGCGAGCGGTATATAATACGCCCGTCACACATTGAATGAGCAGTTGTTTGTATGATTGAAATATATGAAGTATTTGTGAGTAATTGATATTAAAAGAGAAATAATTCAACATAACTGGTAGATCAATGAGTGCAATACAACATCATGGAACGCATGCATCGCATTTATGAAATCAAGGGGAATAACTCCAATAATTACGGTCGGATACTAATGGTTATCAAACTTGTCCAAGGTTCTACGGTAATTAACCTTGTTGTGAAGTTTGAAGTTAATCCGTTAATAATTACTCGAGATATCGAGCGGACACTGTTTCGGCAAATCCATAAAGGGGCATAACTCCACAAATTATGGT
>NW_018408528.1:623193-662853 GCF_002113885.1 Mizuhopecten yessoensis
CCCGCCCGCCCGCGCCCGCCCGCTCACGTGATAACATAATACGTCCCCGTCTTCAACGGACGTATAAAAACTGATATTTACCTGTCTTATCAATAAAAACTGACATTTACCTGTCTTACCAATAAAAACTGACATTTACCTGTCTTATCAATAAAAACTGATATTTACCTGTCTTATCAATAAAAACTGATATTTACCTGTCTTATAAATAAAAACTGACATTTACCTGTCTTATCAATAAAAACTGACATTTACCTGTCTTGAAGGTCAGCCGCTGTCTGGTTACTCTTGTTAAACTGTAGATGAAATAAGTTCTTCTCTTTCGTTACCTCGTCCAGTTGACACCTGTATTGATAGATCAATTTCAGCACATTTTATTGACAGAAAAAGAAGATAAAGCAATTGGACAGTAGAGTCTAGTATTGTCTGTATTAAGTCTACAGTACACTAAGTTTAGTATTATCTATACAGTACACTAAGTATAGTTATTGCTTGTACAGTCTAGTATTGTCTGTACAGTATCCTAAGTCTAGTATTGTCTGTTCAGTATCCTAAGTCTAGTATTATCTGCACAGCACACTAAGTCTAGTATTGTCTGTACAGTACACTAAGTCTAGTATTATCTGTACAGTACACTAAGTCTAGTATTATCTGTACAGTACACTAAGTCTAGTATTTTCTGTTCTACAGTACACTAAGTCTAGTATTGTCTGTATAGTACACTAAGTCTAGCATTGTCTGTTCTACAGTACACTCAGTCTGGTATTAACTGTGTATTATTATAGTACACTACTCTTGTATATTGCATTTTTACCATACAAGGTCTTGTATTGTCAGTACCAGACACTAAGTCTAGCATGCATGTGGTTTTATAATAATATCATTGGTGTCAGTAAAAGGCTAGCTAAAATAGAATGTTTTAAAAATTTATTGTACATGTCAAATAGCATTAAGGTCCATATGTTATAAAGTTGCTATACCTTGCTATCTTAGGTGGAGATCTTGATTGATAACAAAGAATCTTTCAGACATATAGACTACTACAGCCATGTCAAGGCAGAATTAATTACACAGGAAAAGGTTTCCCGTCTACTTCATTATAAAACCTTTTCACAGAACCTGTACATACCCTTTACTGTAACCTATGTATGTAACCTACGCAAACTTTGCTGATAATAAATAAACACATCTGTTTGATGCCATACACGCTTTACCAATATACAAAAGTCTGAGGCTAGGTGCTTTAATACTCATGAATAAAGCATTAGTTTAATCTGTGGCTATCGCAGTATGGTAATACAAGCTGGTACATTGTGTCGTAGTTAGGAACAAGAATCTACATATCATAAAACTCGGGATAGTCGGGATACTGTATCTTTTCATTACATTTTTAATTTCATAACATGAATATGGCTCTGGCTAGATAGCTCTTTTATTGGATGTCAGGCTTTTACCGTATACACATACTACGACGTATCATATGGTTCTATCCATATGGCCACTGGGTATAGACCCTTCACCAATGGTGATGTTTTACATGTTTTTTGTTAGCACATCACATGATCATTTTCCAGGACTTTCCTTTTACTGACATGGTCTACTATTTGTGTAGTGGTTTGGTCCAGTCTTAAGTCTGGAAGCTATATAGACAACACTATTCTCATTAACATAACAATGAAGTTCTTACCTGATGTTGTGGAGTTCATGTTCATATAAGTTTTTCAGATTTGAAACTTCATCTTCTAGTTGTTTGGTGGTCTTGAGGAAAGCAGAAGAGTCAATTTGTCCACCCTGCTCTCGCAACTGTCGCACACGCTGCACATAAGCACCGAACCTGTCATTCAAACGTTGTAGCTCCTCCTTCTCCTGAACACGATTCACATGAGTTGATGACGATGTTGTCATGTGACTGGACATCATATTGCCTGATGTCATGTGATTGGATGTCATGAACCTATCTCCTCCAATATAATTCATCTTGTTAGCTACCTTTTGTTTTCCTACTTTACAAATAGAATTTGCACTATAACTTGGACAAAATGATTTTGTCCGTTTTTTAAATCCAGTTTCTGTAGGTGAGGCTATTGGCTTATTTAAGACGGCAGTGACATTTGTACACCTACCTCGAACGTTGTCAGTGGGATCGCTCTTGTTAGGGGAGGTTACTTCATATACAGATTTATGTGTGTATCGCTGCGATTTGGGAAACAAATTCTGTAGATAATTATGAGCGGTTATGTAAGTCCGACCTGATTCTTTTGGGGTAGAGGTTTGAGAGTTCTTGTCACTACAACCTTGTTTACCTACACGGCTACTAGGGGGAGCTGATTTTACACGATAATCAGTGTTAGCATTTCCTTTGTGTGTGATTTCACAACCAGGGATTTGATCGCCGGAGACACCAGGGTCACGAGTGTCACTGTTGGGGGTGTGGTGGTGGTCGCTGCGATCTGTTTCCTCTCCTCCGTAATTCTCTAATTCTGGAATATAAAGGCGTATCACTCCGTCTTCATCAAAAACATCACCCACAGGTTCCGGGCTTGCCGCTTGATGAGTCAAGTAAGCCTGGATTTGAGGGTCATCATCACCCAGGTAACGGGGGCTGCTTGTCTTGAAGTTCCCCGAGAGTCTGGAACAAATAAACAAAACCTAAAGTAAGTATTTACCGGTAAGTCAATAACCAGAAAATGTATGTAAACTAGTTTAGAACACTGACAGGTCAGAAAGGCTCCAGCATGTGCCTGACCATAACTCCCATGGTCTATTTTTAGTAACAGAGACCTTGATCTTGGCATTGAACACTTTTTAAATCATTGTTGCATATCTAAATATGACAGTGTATTACCATGTCAAATTTCCCAAAGAATACTTTTTTCAGATTGTGAGATGATCTTTGGACGTGAGGATGGTCGACAAAGTGATGACATGTTATATGTTTACACTGATTCGTAAGACTTAAAGTTAATAAAGAACTTAGAACATGTGTAACGCACCAAGGTTTTGGGGCGTTGCGTTCCGTCTAATTCACTGACCAGCAGGAATCCTTAAAATTATACCGGCTGCTACCGGAAATAATCAAGGGGGCTTCTGGGATAGAGCACTTTTGTTCCCGACTTCAGCCAGGTAAGCAGCACTTTTTCAGCTGTCTAAATCCAATGATTTAATTACTCTATGTCGCCCATCCTTCCAGAATCCGGGGTTGTAAACGTTTACTGAACATTTATTGTTAGGTCCTCGGTAGTATTTTTGTACTATGGCGTTAGTTTAATAGGGAAATAGCGAGGTGAACTTAGAGATATTTTTGCGGGAGACATGCCGGTCGTCATACCGTTTGAAGGAGAGATGTTTTGCATTCTCCGCCCTTTATGTTCTGGACATGCCGTGGTTGTGTCTATGAGCGGTAGGCTCCTCTAGCCCACATGAAGGCGTGTGGCGGAGCGTAGAAGGGTTAACGGAAAAGCTATTGAGCGGAAGTGATAGCCGCATGTCCTCGTGCACGTGTTTGAGTTATCTCGAGGAGGGCTTTAGGATTAGTGATAAGGTAGCTTGCTCGAATATAGAGCGAGTACGAGTTATAGACAGGGTCATGTTGTACTGAATATTTCACTAAATTGTAGTGAAACTTGGAAACCCACCGGCCATATTGCCACGTGGTTGAGTTATCTCGTGGAGGGCTTTGAGATTAGTGATAAGGTAGCTTGCTCGAATATAGAGCGAGTACGAGTTATAGACAGGGTCATGTTGTACTGAATATTTCACTAAATTGTAGTGAAACTTAGAAACCCACCTGCCGCCAAGTGTCTTGTTATACTGTTAAGTTTGAATGTACAATAAACGTGCGAAATCTATATCTGCCTAAGTTGTTTGTGTCACCGATCTCTGCTTCCTAACTACTATTTCATACTTTATTTACAATCCATGGAACCTGCAAGCGAAAGCGGCAGTCGAACCCGAGTGTGTAGGTAACGTTTCGTTACAATGTATATAAATGCCTCCAAATTATAAATGCAAAGTCCCAACAAAGACAGAATCAGAAAATACAGGTCAGTGACCTACATTTGGTATAATGGTGTAGTACTCAATATAATTTCAACCGATTGACGGTAGGAATTAGGATGTAATTATGTTCTCTTTGATATGAGATACGCCAATAGGTGGCGCTATTGGTGGAATTTGCATGTGCAAATGGGCTGGGTTAACGTTGTTACCTATACGTGTCACACATTCAGGCAACATAGGTTACAGGAAGCACACGTGTATTTTCTATTTTTTAAAGGGGGTTTATTACATTGTGATTATTAGGTTAGGAGTTATATGTTTGTGTGTGATATGTACATTATTGTGTAATTGTGTTTATCAATCATGGTGATTGTAAATAAACATCGATCAGTGCCTATATCACTGGGAAGTACAGTTTTTGTATTCGTGTTGTTTATCCTATTGGATAATATAGAAGAGAAATACCACGCTATATACATGTATCCACATATCAAGTTTGATGGCTGTATTAAGTTTAAGATCTAAACCAAAGGACTTCTCAACATATACTACTCACATTTTGCTAAGGATCACTTTTATTTTTGGGCATATGTGAAAATAAATATTTTATTTGGTTTATGCTGAGATTAGTTTTGAAAAAATGATTTTCTTTCAATTCATCAGCATGCAAAAATTCCAAAAATCGTAATTAGTCGGAAAATGAGCCACAGGAAAAGGGTTACCCTTAAAATTGGTAACAACGAGGTATTCACTGAAAAACTTAAATTGAACAAAACTCATACCAAACAAACAGAAACTGTTTTAGTATCTAGTGTGACGCCCCTGAGGATGAAGTCAGGGCCAATAGCGCCAGCGTAGGGTCTGACATAGGCATCAAGGATTTCATTGCAGTAAATCCGGGCCGTAAAGGTACCATTATGGCAGACATGGAGGACAGTTTTCCCACAAAGGCTTATGCCTCCCCACACCATCAATGAACCTCCGCCATATCGGTCATGTTCCACAACGTTACCTGCCTGGAACCACTCCCCAGGTTGTCTCCATACTCTAACCTGCCTGTCGGTGAAGTCAAGATTGAATCTGGACACGCCAGCAAAAATAACCGGTTCCCATTCCTGAAGAGTGAAGAGTCCAAGTGCTGTGAGGTTGGGCCCAATCTAATCGGTCCCTAACATGGCGGGCAGGTAAGGGAACTCTTATTGTTGGTCTACGTGACCTTAAACCAGCATCATGAAGACGCTTCCTAACTGTCTGAGTGGCTACCGGGTACCAGAAGCATTTAGGAGGTCATTTTGTAAAGCTGTGGCAGTCTGGAACCTGTGACATCGTGCCGGTTATAATGAGCAAAAATTGGTCTTGGCGCTGTGTTGTAGCCCTAGAACGACCTCCAGCATGATGTCTGGAAGGGTTTCCGTTAGTTTTGAAACGATTCCACATTCTTGCCACCACACTTTGAGACACCCCAAGGTCTGCTGCAACCTGACGTTGAGACCTGCTAGCTTGCAGCATTCCGATGCCCCTATTCATTTCACCATCATTTAACTGTTGCCTGGTTCGTCTTTGTGCCATATTGAAACAAAAACATGCAAAGAATATTCATCAAATTTATTTCCTTAACAATTTGAACAACGCCTTACTTAGCCTTGCTTAGCTTTTGAAAGTACACGTGAAAAAGCCTGCACACACATTAAGGTTGACTGAACACACACACACAGGACGAGTTGGAAGGCCCAATTTATTCTATTTATTCGCCCAAAACAGTACGGAAGGAAAATATAATATCCTTTCTAACATTTTGATTTTTTTTTTCAAAATATAGGTGATCCTTAGCAAAATGTGAGTAGTATGTGTTGTATGGACTGACAGACAGGACAGACACTTTAAATTCCTTCATCAAGTTGATGGGAAAAAATACAACTTTTTCATTTGAAGGCCAAAGGTTACCAGGTAAGAACAAACTTAACAGAAATGTGGCCATTACTTGGCTTAACTATAAAACAAGTTTCTGTGTCATTGGCAATTCCGGGGAGTCACAGACAAGCTTTCCGTGTACTCAACAGCCCGCGGCCATGCCCTTCTATATCCTAGTTCTGGTGTATCAATGACTTATCTGTTTGCTTTACTTGAAGTATTTGTACATGGACAATTTCATGTAAATATTCTCATTCAACTCCATTTCCTTCTACACTGATTCCTTGATGTTCAGAGATAAAGTAATATATATTTAGGCCATGAATGTCAATACAATATATTGTATTACTTAAACTGTTAAATTCAATATAATACTATCTTAAAAACTCATGTACATTGTATTACCTATACTGACTATTTCAATTCATTGTATTATACTGCATGTCAAAACAATACAATACAGTATTGTATTACTTTATATACTGTTATAATACTACATTGTATTACTTATACTGCATGTCAAAATAATGCATTGTCTCATTTATAGTGCATTTCAATAAAACATTGCATAATTTCTTCATTTCAAAACATTTTCATATATCTTACTTTGGTACACGTATACACATATCATTGCTATAATGACCCCTAAGCAATTTCATTACTGTATTAGTTGAATGTTCATATTCTTTTCCTGATTAATTTTCCATTAATATATTTACAAAAAGTTTACAAATCCAATTAACATACCTGGCCTGATGATTTGAGATTAACATCAGACATTACAATATAGTGACAAATGACTACCTTAAATATTCAAAGTTTATATTGGAACAAATTCACACATCACTGATTTTATTCAAATTTATCGTCACAATAACTACAATGTAGAATAAAAATCCAATTCAGATATAGAAAAGATTAGTGATATATAAACTTGTTGATCCCTATGTCTGCCTTAGGTAGGACAGGTTCACTGGACGTATAAGGTAAACCTTCCTATAGAGATCGTGCTCATAGGTACCCTGTGTCATATAAACTGCAGTTAAAATCCCCTATTCATCAAACCTACATATCCACACCAATTTCCAGTTTTATTGAAACAGTTTGTATTCCTATAACACTTTACTTGAGGTTTTCCTTACTTCATAAAGGTATTAGATAGCTCGTTATTCTCACACAGAACAGGTCATAGGGCCCATACCAGTACGTGAAACTGCCTCACCATGGCAATAACTTGTAAGTGTATATAACTGGTAGAGCTCTGATGTAAAACTCTCAACCATTACTTCATATTCTGGGCTAACTATTTAAGAGCACATGGATTCAGATTTGTAATCCTTTACATTTTTAGTTAAAAACAAAACAAAAAAGGATATAAATGATAAAATGCCCCCAAACACCCATGAAAATTAGTTTTATTTTCTGACAATTTTCTTTAAATGATAATGTTGACTAAGATCTTGGCACCCAGAAATGAAGAAATATTTGATATAATCCTTCTCTTAGCCTTTGTATGAAGTTCGATCAAAATTACTTAAGAAAGGAATTTGCAAGAGAGAGGACATTGAATTGGTGGACACCGATTTCCTATAAAATGTCTTGAAGACCTTGGAACCCTGACAAACAAACTCATCCGAGGTAGTCTTGTTTTTGACCTTTGGAAAGAGTTTGATTAAACTCTCTTGGGAAACAGTGTCCCTAAAGCGATGACAGTGAATCGGTACAGGACAGACAAGAGTAACACCAGGAGTCCCGTAGGCAATGGCGAGGGCACAAATCAATGGGTGCACTAAAGATACTTCAGTCCGATTCCTTTTACAATGTCCAACCTGCGAAACATGACCATTAAAAATTGAAATGACTTTTATATACTGTATCACTAATGGGGTCAATATTCTGTTTTTGAATTTATGGGACAAAATTCAGATCTTTGAAAACTGACAGCGCTGGCCTCACTGAATAGAGCCCAGTAAGAATGTATATAAAGGACTTCACAGTACTTGCAAATTCA
Source organism: Mizuhopecten yessoensis (assembly GCF_002113885.1). Classification (NCBI taxonomy): domain Eukaryota; kingdom Metazoa; phylum Mollusca; class Bivalvia; order Pectinida; family Pectinidae; genus Mizuhopecten; species Mizuhopecten yessoensis. The sequence continues at coordinate 631,115 of NW_018408528.1, forward strand.
CAACACATTATCTTTTCATTTAATTCATTCTTTCTTTGGTTCATCAGAGCTTCATGTCAATACTATATACTACCTTACTGTGGCTTTCCAAACGATTCCCACACTCAGAAACTTAAAACGTATAGCTTAGCAATAGTAATTTGACCTTGTATAAATCAATGAGGGGACAGCAGAAAGTTAACAAAAAGGTATGCATTGAAAATACTTCGGTAATGATTAAAACTCAGTTTGTATGAGAGATAAACACATTGTGACAATACTCAGGTTAGATATGTGTAAGATAAAGATATATAGACAATACTGTAATAGCTCAAGTAGTCCACCATACATAAATACAGGTAACAGTACATATTTTTTTTTTTTATATAAACTAAAATATACAATTGTAGTTGTTCTATGTTAATTTAAAACAAATATTTATCTAGTAGACAGTGGTTTTTCCAAATTTTTGTTCTTGAATTTCCCAATTACCACAGTTCATGAATAGGTTGGAGCTTGATCAAGCCATTCAGCAGAATTTAATAATACTTTACAATCAGGTGTTTGTTACTCATTTTGTACTGGTCATTTGATTATTTACAGGGCGTTAGTAAAGTGGTCTGCCCGATAGATTTCTGGTGTATTTGTTGATTTAGAGAATCAATACTGTGGTTCTGGTCTCTGGTTCTATATAGCTCGATCCATACATGTAATGCCAAAAATTTAAATCTGAGATGTTTTGTAATAACACAACTGATTCCTCAATGTTCAACATACTACAAACAGAAGGTCTTGCTACTTGACTGCTTCCTCGAAAGATTAGGCAGTGTGTTGACTATCTGTACAAACTCGCCAATTTTTATAAATAATCAAACCATACCTTTTTCCCATTATTTTTCTAAAATCTTAAAGTTACCAACAATTTTAAACTGCAGCACAAACTGTCACTCTGCAGACAAGAAAACGATCAAATTTTTTTTGGGAAACATATGGTAACATTCACTTTAACATTTATAAAATAACCTGTCTTTACAAATATCTAATGCCATTTGCTAATTCCAAAACATGACTTTGATTTATAATACCTAAAATTCTTGGCAAAATCCCATTCAACTTCCACATGTTTTAAAGCCATAATTGAACCCAGACCGACATGTCATATTTACAGGTACATACACATGAGATAGTCGACTTTAAGTAGCCGCTGTCAATCAGACGGACAACGGACGTTCACACACTTACCTCTGTATTAATGTTTCCATTTACATTTGGACAATGAACAGAAAATGGAAGCATAAACACCAGTGTCTGTTGGTAAAGACACAATCCAGTGTCATTGTATGACAGGTGGATAGCCGTGAAGTGGTACTACTACACCGATCAGGTCCCCTCACCTGTCCCCAGCTCTCAGTCACCACAGGCTAGTAACGGCAGATAGCCCCACAAACAAACACGGCCTCCCGTTTCTACCTGCCAGACTATCTTGGTTCTTTAAATGCTTTGACCCTATACTGCTTTTGTTCTAGATTTCTTCATTACGTGTTATACTATAGGTGTGCCTTCTCACACTACAGGGTGAGGTTACCTCGTTAAATACCTGTGATCAAATTTAATCTACATTCTAATTAATATGTATTAGTCTATTGTGAGAAGTGTGTAACCGGACACCCTTATTAACTATGTAGAACATTTGAAATTCAATGAAAAAATTAGGAAGGAGGTGAGTGAGTACCCGGCATGACATTGAGATTTAATTATAATGACATATGACTTAGAGTGGGAATTTATATTAGCATCATCATCACTGGGTTTAGAGGTCTAAAGAGTTAACTTAACTTACAATTAAATTTAAATTCAGACCTTTCAAAATACAATGTATCTTCATATTTACAACTCTTACTGTGCTTATTGTTAGTAGATGATAATTTGAGTCTCTGAACATGTAGTTATATGTCTACGTACATATATATTTATTTAAACTATTGTAACGTATACATGTGTGTTAGATTGTCCTGGAGTTAATTTTAATTAAGCTATCATAAAGACAAACAATTTAACGGTTCAAGTAAAAGCTCTGTTAAGCCAGTGGGAGATCCCATTTCTTAGATGTATATTTTTTCATTAACTTTTTGTGAAGATTTATTTCCTGATTAATGAATTAAATCAATTTACAATGATTAACAATTTCAACAGACTTTCTTCGTGTGTAGTTGATTAGTAAATCAGTAAGATTTACATGTGTTAATGCAAAGAAAATTGCTATAAAAATGAGTTGCTTTAATTTGATGGTAGACTACACGTATCGAACAAGACCTTATCAATTGTACTACACGTATCGAACAAGACCTTGTCAATTGTACTACACGTATCGAACAAGATCTTGTCAATTGTACTTCACGTATCGAACAAGACCTTGTCAATTGTACTACACGTATCGAACAAGACCTTGTTAATTGTACTACACGTATCGAACAAGACCTTGTCAATTGTACTACACGTATCAGATGCAGATGTTACATTTATGCTACATGTTTCACGTTGATTGGACGACATGTATCAAACAAGACCTTGTTGATTGGACTACACATATCTCGTTGATTGGACGACATGTATCAAACAAGACTTTGTTGATAAGACAAAGACATGTGGATTAGACTACACTTATCAAAACACAGATGTTTGATTAAGGCTACATGTATCAGACAATGGATGTGCTGATTGGAAATCTGTAATATTTATAACAGATCATGGCATAAGGAAGCATATTACACCACTGATTAGTGACGGGCTGATGATCGCTTATGATAAAAAATTGATCGGTTAATTGACCTTTCCGACTCCTTTATCGATATAATCGGTTCTTCATTGAAATCAAAGTGTTAATGTTTTTAATGTAAAAAAATGTATTGAAAGTCATATAATCTTATGACTTTTATTATATGATTGATAAAACTGCACAAAAATTGCTTGAAATCCATTCACTATAAAAGAACGAATATATATAAAAGATTCTAGTTTAGAATGTTAGAGATATTTACTGCTTTAAATAGAGACTTGAGTCTTGTTATATTACTATAAAAATGTTTTCATGTTGGCTGATCATGAATGTCAATGCATTCTAACAATAAGTGTTTAACTACAAATTGTTTGTAACATGCTATGCATTGAGACTGGTCTTCGTGCCTCAGTTAATAAGAATGGTTCATGTATTAAGATCTATCTGTAGACGAGCAAGGTCAATCTTGTCTCTGGGGCTTTCTCTATAGCTAGGATATATACTATTTGCCAATTACCAGATCTATAGAGTGTAACTTGCTTTATACTCATTGATTCCAATTATTTTGCCACTTTGACCTTACAAAATTTGTTATTAGCAGTTTAAAATCTGTCAAATGAAGTTTTGAACCAACAGGTGGTAGCAATAAAGCAACATTGGTGTTGCAATCTGCTTTTTCAAAAACTGAAGGAGGAAATCTCCGGGAAAAATATTATTAAAATGCTGGGAAAAGAAATAGGGCAATAATGCTTTTTATAATCATTAAATCAAACTTTTCAAAATGAAAGCAGAACTACATATCATGGTAAAGCCTGGTAGTTTTCAAACAGATTGGTCAAAAACCAAGGAAGGGGATCTCAAGACAAGATTGAAATGCCAAAAACAGATGGGACCAAGTTTAGAGAAGATCGTTATCAGTCAAAAATGAATGAGGTTTATGGAAAAGATTATAAAGGACAGATAGAGACAGACTATGCCCCCGCCATAGAGAGTTGCTTAAGAAGAAACCTTATATATATATATATGTATATGATGGGCAGTTAAGTTTTCAGAAATATAATTTCCTATGCATGGCACTCCTTATTCTTGCTTTAAACAAGTTAATATGGAGGAAAGCCCATTAGAATTGCAATAGCCAGACTAAATAATTAACGCGAAGTTCACTTTAGACATTATAGATCTTTGTTAAATTCAGTACTGTAAACTCCTGATTGCCTGTAAAATATTTTTTATTTTATGAAAGGAAGTTAGGAACAATAATGAAGATACATATTCATTATTTAAATCATAGAAGATAGATACTTAAATCACAATCACAACTGTGCCTGGAAATTAGCATAAAACTAACAGCCATTAACAATTAATTAAAACTCCAAACATTTGATGGGTTTAAAAGCAACAAATTTAAAGAAATTTAAACCAACTAAAGGACCCTGACCTTTCACACTTTCCAATAAGATATATTTGGAAAAATTCCATAACTGATCAATAGTTAAAGAGAAATTGCATGACAAAAAATATTAGTCCTGAATATAATCGATTACATCATACTTTCAGCGTTTTGAATGTTCATTCATTAAAATAATCAGATTGTTGAGTATGACCTATTCTCGTGGCCCTTCAGTACTGATCCTTGAATGACTTCAGTTGTAATGTAGAGGTACATGCAAGATCATGTAATACAGCAGGGTAACACCCAGGTATTATAATGTGTAGTGTGTTATGTACCCAGGGTAACACCCAGGTATTATAATGTGTAGTGTGTATGTACCCAGGGTAACATCCAGGTATTATAATGTGTAGTGTGTTATGTACCCAGGGTAACACCCAGGTATTATAATGTGTAGAGTGTTATGTACCCAGGGTAACACCCAGGTATTGTAATGTGTAGTGTGTTATGTACCCAGGGTAACTCCCAGGTATTATAATGTGTAGTGTGTTATGTACCCAGGGTAACACTCAGGTATTATAATGTGTAGTGTGTTATGTACCAAGGGTAACACCCAGGTATTATAATGTGTAGTGTTTTATGTACCCAGGGTAACACCCAGGTATTATAATGTGTAGTGTGTGTTATACCACAATCTATGTACCCGATGTGTACCTGTGCTGAGTGTGCTATTGTAAAACATACAGGTATGAAATGGTAGCCATGCCAACTCTTCAAGTTATGCATTAGTATATTGCTTAGCTGTTAATATATGTAATTATATTTTCCACTAAAAGTTGCAATAAAATATCAAATGATAAAAGTTAAATGCAGTCAAGTTTTCAAAATAATATTAATAATACATTTTTTCAGAGTTTCGGGAGATTTTAGATACTAAATTACAAATTTTAGCAATCAAAACTCAAGTAAATTGATTCTTAAGTAAACCAAGTGATATATTGAGCAATGGACTATGAGCAAGGGGAGCTCAAATTTTGAGGGGTGAAATTTGCCTCTGTGCTTATACAATTTGCTAAACAAACCAATGAACAGTGGAAAAGGGATTGCTGCACTGGCTGATCATAAGGCCGTGAGGTGTGGAGATATTTTGGACTATAACCAACTGTTAAATACTGAGGATGTATCAGTGGCTTAAACTCATTATTGGGAAGTATCTGGTTATGTCTCAAATATGAAATTACATGAAACAACAGACCCACCCCAAATGTTCCCCATGAGGTACTTAACAATGATAGTCCTATACATATAAGCTTACATGTAAAATGTGTACATTACAAGAGGCCCAAGGGCCTGTATCACTCCCCTGGATATCTAAGCAATCATGACAAAATATTTTCCAAATGAGATCCAAGTCCTAAGTTGTAGCATATCTGTATAAGATTTTTCATGCCCAGCAATTTTATGTATGGTTATGGGGTGGGGATCTCAACTGTTTCCAAGCTGTGACTCAGAAACTGGGTCCTTAGGGTTGTGGCCAGATCCCAGGATCAATTCTTATATCATGACTGCATTCGTCTCTTTATGCCCAGCATTTGTATATATACAGTTTTGGGGTAGGGATCTTGACCGTTTCAAAGTTATGACCCAGGGGTTAAGTCTCCAAGGGTGGGGCAGACCCCGAAGCCATCCTGGAAGCGTATGCGCATTCATCTCTTTATAATCAGCAACTGTATATATGGTTATAGGGTGGGGATCTAAACTGTTTCCAAGCTGTGACTCAGAAACTAGGTCCCGAGGGGGTTAGGTCAGACCCCAGGGTCTATTCTAATATCATGACTGCATTTGTCTCTTTATGCCAAGCACTTGTATATATAGTTTTGGGGTGTGGATCTCAACCGTTTTAAAGGTATGACCTAGGGACCATGTCTCCAAGGGAGGGGCCAGACCCCAGGGCCATCCTGCAAGCAAATGTGCATTCTTCTCTTTATACTCAGCAATTGTATATATGGTTATACAGTAGGGCTTTTTTTGACCCCACACCTTAGCCTAGGGGGTCAGCCCCACCATTTGTACAATTTTGAATCCCTGCCTCCCATGAATGATTCTGACAAAATATGATTGATATCCATGCCATAGTTCTACAGAAGAAGTCGTTTATAGCAATATAGCAAAATTGCCCCCTTTTGGCTCCACCCATCAGCCCCCTGGGGGGTCAGTCCCACCATTTGTACAATTTTGAATCTCCACCACCTAGGGATGCTTCCAGTCAAATTCAGTTAGATTCCAATCAGTGGTTAAGAAGAAGAAGTCTAATCAGGTGTAGAACTCAATGTTACCATACTATTGTGTGAATATAAATTAACTTTGTTTACAAGTTTCTTGAGATATCTGGTAATCAAGCTTTTAACTTAAGTGGAAAAGCGTGAAATTTGACAGTGACCTTTGACCCTTTCACCTTGACAGATTCAATATTACCATACCATGGAGCAAATATCAACTAAATGTGTTTAGGGGTTCATGATATATCTTTTATACAAGCTTTTTACTGCAGAGTGATGGACAGATGTATACACACACTGACAAAGTGATTATACCCCATATCAGTCCAAACTGATGAATCATACCTGGTATTGAAAACAGTATAGACCCCCCTCACTAAGTGAGGATTTAAAAGTAGTGAATACCTTTCTTTCGAATTCACTTATTACAAAACAAATTGTTTACCTTTAAACGATATATATTTCAGAAATAATAAATAAATTACACTGCATGTGTGACTGTTTTTTAAACTACTTATTGAAATGCCCAGCTCTGTACTGTCTGTGTGAAGTACTGGTATAGAGTACTTGTATGATAACTATATCCCTTCCCACATACAACTTATAAGATCAACCACCAGACAAAAATTGAAATTGAAGTGTGGATTTTCTAATCGATATGTGTATCTGATAAACATCACAGGGAATCAATTTGTCTCACCATGTCAACCGAGAAATTCAAGCACAGGACAGATACACAAGGAAGGGGAGGTAACTCTGTTACAACAGCCAAAATAAATAGTGATGGTTGAATATACATAGACATTGAAATTTTTGACTACTTTGGCCAGAAGGATGTTGACTGAAATTTGAAACATTGTTGATATAGACAATACACAGGATATGTAGATTGTTAATTGTTTCTCGATAAATTGTTTAATGGTGTTAGTGGACTAATGTTGATTATGACTTGTCTTGAGAATTTATGCTGTGCATGTGGAACCTTATCAAATTGTTTAAGGAATTTATGATAATGAATTTAGAAAATAAAGCATTTATAAGACAGATATAGCTATACAATAATACGTCATTACCTGAGATGTGTGAAGGCTAGAATTGATCACGAGTGACAGCTAGCTGTTTCAGATTATATTAGTTTCATGACATTTCTGCATTTCTCTAAACATTTTGAGAAATCTTTATGTGATTCTGACAGAATGAAAATAATTTTGATAATTAATCTGTATACTTAATTCCATGGATAATGATCATGAGTGTTAATGATGAAAGTCTACCAATAAAATCTCCATATATAGATGTTTGAAATAGGAACATATTGCGAAAACGAGGCTAATTGGATAAAATAATCAAGAATGGCCTGCGTAATTTTCAATTAAGGCAGGTATAACATTTATTCTAAATAAGCAAAGCATCCAAAGCTAGCTTATTGGCTTCTTTGGTGCCGAATGAGCACATACTGTGTCAGCTTTATCTGTTAGGAACGGAAACTTATTGCTAGATTATTTAAGTAGAATTTGAAACATGTAAAAATGTGGCTTTGAGGATATGGATAAATGTTTTTACTTAATGGGACTGATCATGGGTGATATTAGTTAGAGTTATAATTAAAACTAACTTATATATAGTTTTATCTCGAGCATTTCAAATAAATATTTTCTACAACCAATAAAAACAACCATGTGAATTAAAACACTGCAACATACAATTAGGGGATAAAAAATACCTAATTAAAGTATACAAGTAAATACATCAAACACAAAGCAGTACAACACTTTGGGTTCTAGAAACACTACAGCACTCTCACATTAATTAAATAAAGCAAGGTCACAGAGGACAAGGTCAAAGGTCAACATTACAAAAACTCATGCAACATGCTCATCTTATCTAGGCACATAGTATGTGAAGTTTCGTGACCCTAGCTGCAGCGCGTAGTCCATAACTGATCTCAATGAGAGAGAAAAACTTGACCAGCAGCTGGACATTCTTTGTGCAAAGGTGCAGTTTGCAGTGGAGCAAAATTTTCAGGATACAATTTAGGCTAGATATCAGTGACTAATCATCCAGAAGAGACCCCATCAAACTGGGTTTGATGACAGTGTGTATGTAATATATTGTGAAAAAGAGTCGCACAAGTATGTTGTACTAGACTGAAAAGGCAAACAGTATATATACAGTATAACATCCCTTCACTAAAGATACATAAAAACACAGCAGAATACAACTGGGGTATATAAAAATACAGTAATATACAACCTACCATATCATAACTACAGCAGCATACAAATACAGCAACCTAGTTATCAGGCTTAGTTAACAATTCAAATTATCAAAACCCTTCAGCATGCAGTTTAGGGTATAACAAAACTCTTGAGAAATCTGTGTGCATGCATACATTAATTTAATTATGCTCACACATTTATATACTTCAGTCAAAGCATTTTACCTCCCCTCAATAGTCTTCTGTTAAACATGAATTAAGAGAAAAAACAACAGACTAACAACTTGTATGCTTGACCCTGAAGATTTTGTCTTGTTTTGATGTTACTGTCAACAGCATGGGCCTTTCAAAGAGATACACAACCATACAACACATGTTCTAAGGCTGTGCGATCTATAATTCAGACGTTCCTTTTTATTACCGGGAATAGAAAGTTGTTTACCTGAAAAATCAATCACTCTGGTCAGCCTCAGAGCCCGATGTTTGTGTCCTGACTTTGAAGAATACCAACGTCCAACAAAAACATTCCAAAGACAGACTACCACAGTGAAACAAGCAGCTACAACGACATCTACAGCCAACCCTGTCAAGTCAACAGCACAAATGATTATTGGGGGTGGCAACTATACTTATAATAAAGAACTGTTCATATTTTAACAAAGGCCTAATTATAAAAATTCTGGTGACTAAATCAACAAATGCCAGCTCAAGTTTGGAGTTCAGTGTATTTAGAAACAAGGGAGATTTAATTTCACTTAAAAACTATACTACACAATGAGTTTACTTGTCCTCTTACAGACATCTAAGAACGGTTAGCAACCAACAAATATGTGTATCATGCCTCCTGCATTTACACAAAGAATGTACAGAGCTTTGTGCAATCTTAATGAATGTTGCTCTTGTAATACACACCATATTTTTCATCATGAAATCTGTAAATCTGATTAATTTCTGCATACTTATTACAGAAATACTTTTATAAATGTACTATTTTAATCGTATCAGTGCATACAGCCTTGGTTACCATTATCACATTAATCAAAATTTCTACAATCTGCATTAGAGATAAAAGCAGTCGACAGTGGACAATGCAATAACTCTAAAGCACCTGTGTTTTATTTTGTCAGCATGGTAGCTGTCAGCTAAATTCCAAAATCAAACTGTGTCAGGTTATAATTGTAAGCTGGATTATGATGGCAGTTGACTTCTACCTTAAGCTTCACTCTAGAAGAAATTTCCATTATGCTCCATAGATAGAATGGCAGACTGGGAATCTGGAGTCATGATCACTGGCCACTGCCTTTCCTGTTTTAAATGGTGTCCCTGACCCTCCCATCCCTGTCCGTCCCACCCCCAGCCCTCTCGTCCCTGGCCCTCCATGACATGGAGTTACAGGTTGACATGGTTGGGGGACCAACTTATTTTAAAAGGCAGTAGTGTGACAGGAATAATAAAATAGCTTAAAAGGAATATGATTGTATTCTTAATTCAATCTACTGGGAATTTCCTTTAAGCTCAACTGTTGGAGTGAAGTACTACGAAGCTGGGGTATGCTGGTTCAATACCCAGTGGAAATAGCTCCTCCCTTCCTATCACAAACCAATCTATACTAGTAGAGTTGTCAGTCTGCATAACTCATTTTTTGGATGATAACTCACAGAAATTGACTTCATATAACTTGCTAAAAGCAAGTAACTTACGTATTCAGGAAGACACATTCCTGCAAACTGGTAGTTTCAAGAGGGGATGGAGGTTGGGTTTCGTTAAAATCATGTGGCAAATAAAAAAAATATCTCAGAAGATTAAGTATTAACTTATATCACAGAATATAATTCGAGTTTTAAACAGACTCAAGATGCACATCAATTAAGTATAACTGGTAATCTATTATCTGTTAGAAAATTATAAAATAAAATAAACTATTATTAACTCAATATCGGTAAAAATAATATCTCAGTATCTTTCTACTTTCTGGGTTTATTATGAATATTTTTTTAAGAAGTATGTGCTTCTGTTTGTGACTAAAATGCAAAATAAATATGGAAACTGACATGTTTATATCCATGAAATCTTAATATAACATAAAAGTGTCAAACAAGCAGTGCTTAGGCAACATTTTTTAACGTTTAAAAGCTAGAAATAAATTAACTATAGCTGTCTATATTTTTACATATTTTTAAATCTAAGAAATACATAGAAATTTAACAAAGATCAAGTTTTAAAATCTTGTTGGTCATTATCACAATAGCCTACTATGTACAACATAATTAGTGCTGATTGGGACATACTTGACTTTGTAACACCTATACAGCCAAAACAATAGACATCTGATGTACATATAGGCTCAGTGAACCAATCTATTGTTAATCCCTACTCAGTTCGGGATATAGCACAAAAAACTTTTCTGACACCATACAGTATACAAATATGAAAGGTATGTAAAGGTACCGTTATTTACCTGTATAAATCACATCTGAAATGTCAATATCATTCAGGAAGTGACCAGTACAAATTTGATGACAAGGTGGTCCTAATCTCCCAAACGTGGTGACAAGCCAACATTAATCACACAGTCGACCATGAAATTCTATACACACAACCATACATAAATAGTGATATAATTCAATGCATTTAAATGTTTCAATGCCTCTCTCTACAACACTGCATATTTATTTGATTGCTCAAAATCTACAAACATCATAGATGATAAGGTGTAGGAAGAAAGAAACATCTTTACTTACCAGATGTTTGTTTCAGCCAGCTGACACGGTAAGGTGACACACAGAAAGACAGACTAAAGTTGTTAAGTATGGTCCGTCACAGATCACCATAACACACCACCTATCATTAGTACATCGTGGCCAACGTTTGTTGCCTTGTTGCTATGAAGAGCCAGGGGGTGTAACCGTACATATGATTGACAAGATGGCGGGAAGTTTCAAAGTACAATGAAAACGGCTTTTTATCAGGTGACATAACATAATCGATTATTGTTGTATATAGTAATATCATTTAATTTATTCCACCATATGCATTGTTTTTAGAGGGCCTTAATTTTGGTTTTAATCTGCTAACATAGAAAAGAGCTTGTTCAAAAGTTCATTGATCTTGTCAGGTCATGTACCAATTTAGCTTCTTCTTTTGAACTTATTGGTTCCCGTCAATGTGAAACAGTTTTTACAAGTTTTAATTAGACCTAAAGCATCTGTGTCTTTCGCGTAATTACCTGAACTCCTTTTTCTTGCTTTCGTTTTCAATCCGTTGCCATTTTTTGTTTAAATACATATCGGAGTCCAGTAGACGCTTAATGTCAGAAGTTTTGAAGCCCCCCGTTCTAAACATCTTTGTGATTAATACCGTAATTTCATCTTGAAAGGTTAAAGGTCACATATCAATGGCGGCAACTGTTCGATCGGGAAGCATAGATGATCAAGTTTCCCTTATTAGAGTATCAGTGAGTATATATAAGAGCTATGTTCTGCTGCAACATTTAAAGATGACATTGCTTTTTGATAGACTTCTTCATCTGCCCTCGGAATAATCGGGAGAGTAACGGAAACACAAGTCACTGTTGTACAATTCTGATCGGGGTTACTGGGTCATGATCACAAAAGTCACACGAGTTATAATTCCCAGAATTTGTATGATTGATTTTAGAATACCTTTATTCGTGATTAACATGACAAAGACACACAAATATAGTAGAGTGAACACCAGTTAAATCTAGATATCTAGACTAATATTTCGACCATTTTCAGACCGATTTATTAATAGATCACATAGTCTATTGTCTAGATTCCAGCCACACTGCCCACAGGAAATAGAATTTTGTTCCAACAGTCAGTATGTAGCCTATACATAACCAAAGCAAATGAAGAGAAAGAAGAAATTAATTAAGTTTAGTCAAATATTTTATGTAATCAACGCTTTTTATTTTCTGTCTGACAGATTAATAGAAACACAAAGCTGTAAAAGATGTGGATTAATTAGGTTGCATTGGGCTGAAGAGCCAAGGGTCACGGGTTCGAGCCCCAGCAACAGCACTTTCTTTATCACTTTTCCTCGTCCTACTACAAAGCCAACAAAATTCATGCTATATATACTATTTAGAGAGATGTACCAGATCATGTCCATTTAAACTACCATTCAGCAGTGTTTTTGTCAANGGGGGGGGGGGGGGGGGTCGTTGGTGACCAAGTAGCTCAATTGGTGGAGTATCCATCTAGAGTTTGAAAGGTCCCAGGTTGTATGGCTGTTCTGTCTTCGTCCCATTACATTTGGTGCCAGTTACCAACCCATGTTTCAAGCACTGGGTGAATGCTTGGCAAGGGGATATCCTTACATGGAGGATGTAAATAGTGTTGTCTTCAGGAGCAAAGACACGGAAAAAGGAGGGAGGTATGTAGCAGAAATTTTGCTGGGTTGAGCGTCCACGACCAGATAGCTAAAGTGGTAGGGTGTCAATTTAGAGTTCTGAGGGTCCAAGGTTTGAATCCTGGTCTGGCCACATTCCCCTTTCTCCTGTTACACATATGTGTGCACATGTATCAGGAAAGGAAAATGCAATTGTCCGACTGGGATTCAAACTTGGGCCCTCCGAAGTCCATACAGATCAACGCTCTATTTAGTCGAGCTACCTGGTCACCAGCGATCAACAAGTCAACTTCTGCTACATTCCTCTCTCCCTTAACAAAGTGTTCTACCACAAAAACAAGGCCCAATACCACATTTTGTGTACTTAGTTGGACCCTAAATGTATCTGGAAAGGAACGTCCAGACTGAGATTCAAACCGAGAATCCCCAAACTCTAGACATACTCTAAAACCAATTGATCTTACCTGGTCACCGTCAATCAAGCAAGTCCTGTTCTGTTACATTTATAATTGCTGGTCATGAACAGATGAATACACATGCCACTATGATTGACACTGGGGTCCAGCCCTGATAAGAAAACTGCAATCATGCTATCAGGATTGGCTCTGGGGTCTGATTCTGTTCTAGAAACAGTAAATATAAACCTCCCCCATATAATTGCCACATGCTTTCATAACTGGCACCTTGGAATTAAGTTCATATAAAGAAAATGGATATAATCACAACATACTCTTGAAAGCGACACCAATAAGTGGGTTTTAAAGTTTATTTGGCCGACTAGTTTCGCCTCTAAAGTTGAGGCTTCATCAGGACAATTTTACAATGGTTTAGAGTACCTTTTTAGGGGTTCACATTTATATTGTGATGTAATGGACAATGAGCTCAAGCTAAAGGAAGATAAACAATGGTTAACAATAGAACATTATGACGTCACAGATATTATAACATGATCAAGATTAGTGGTGTTGTTATGGACATAGGAGGAAAGGTACATTTATATGTTACAAGGAAATGACTGTTCACATTTATGAAAATAAAAAATACATAGTGAATAATAAGAAATGGTGGTCCAATGTGGCAAAAGCTGTTATATGCAGTGGGGCCAAAAGTGGGGAGTGTTTCCATCATGTGTATGGCCATATGATAATATCATCAATGTAAACTTGTCTCTTGGTTCTCTGTAAAGTAATCTATCATAAACAGATGTGATATCTTTTGTTGATATGAAGATGTTCTCTAATTGTAGGATTATATGCTTCCGTTTCTGGAGTGATATTCTGATGATGGTGATTGTTCTTAAATCAGTGATCGCTAGTTCAATATTCTAAATATGTTTGAATAGGTTCCATTATTCAAATTGCTGTTACTTTGCAATGATTTCAACAATTTAAATCTTTTAAACTTTATGAAGCTGGGATGAATGGTAGTCTTTGAATTGTTCACGTATAGATATGTATCTTGATCTTTTCTCTGTCTCTTCTTCATTTGGTTAGGATCAGGGGGGTATCTTATGTATTTTGGAAAATATCCATTTTCATTTTCTTTATATGTGCCTATATTCTGTAGTCGTCTTGCATACCTTTTGGTATCTGTATTCAAAGCGAAGCGCCCCACTGATTAACCCAAAAACCTACACCTGACGTTGGCTCTATTATATATACTTTAATTGGAATTAAGTTGTCATATCTTAATTTGATACCTGTACAATGATGGGCTCTTTGGTCCATCCCTGCTCCAAGAGACTTAGTCCCTAGACCACTGGAATGGGTTAACGTTTAGATTCTCATCCTGTAACCATTTATTAGGGCACAAAGAGATAAATGTAATAATGCTAACTGAATTAGCCAAGGGGTCTTGCCCTTACCTTGATGGCTTTGTACCGGAGCAATTACTGTGGGGGACGTTGAAACAGCTGAGATCTCAATCCTTTAACCATTTGCTTGCTGGGCATGCAGATTTGGATGCTTGGGGTTGTGGCGCGCCCTGCTTTGGAGAATTAGTCCCCAGGTCATAACATGAAACAGTTAAAACCCCTCCCTATAACCATACACAGATATACATTGTACATATTTCCTAAGAGGCATCATTGGTCCCTTTCACCTGGGAATCAATTGTTGTGGTCCATGTATAAAGGCAGAATGTAGCTCTCCTAGCTAGTGAATAGGCACAAAACAGGGTAATTAAGGTGTTTTACTTTTAAGTATCTGAAAGTCTATTTTCCCTGATTAGTTAATCATAGTTCAACCAGATTGAGATCAGGGAATCAAATGTTTTGTAAAGGAAGGGTGCTGCTTTGAGACAAAACTGAAATTGGGAAATATTTGCAGTAGTATATTTAATGAGAATAGCTTAAAAATCCAGGTTAGAAATACAGGCTCTCTGGGCTACTTATTTTCCTTTAACTCATTCAACCCTGAAATTTCATAATGAACTATTCCAACCTTTGAAATGGAAGAGTTTAAATGTGTCTTTGGTGCTGAAATAGTTAAGGCATGATTTGCAGCACCTGCAGAAAAAAAAGCATTTGATATTTTTAGCCCACCATCATCTGATCTGGGCTATTCAAATCACCCTGCGTCCGTCGTCCGTCCTTAAACAATTCTTGTTATGAGTATTTCTCAAGAAGTACGGGAGGGATCTTTCTCAAATTTTACATGTAGGTTCCCCTTGTTCCCTTGTTGTGTAGCAGTGCCTGAAATGGACGGTCACCTGCTCGAGCGACCAAAAGTTGTCAAAAGTGAGATAGTCACTGGCCCAACAAAAATATTTTGGGCGACTGTCGAAAATTATAGTCCTTTCCACATTAACTGGGGGGCAGTACATTTTTCAGTTGTCATTACTTTGATTTGAATCAAACTGTCCGTGATTTAGAAAATGCGATGATATTTTTTCAGATTTTCTATATAAATACTGGCCGGGTGTCTTCTTTGAGGTGCGAGTTTTGTGTATTTTTTTTGGGGAAGACCTGAATGGAGTGGATCATGTCAGGTTTTAACTAGGGTTGAAGAATTAAAAATATAATATTTTATTCTGTTTTACATATTACAAACATTGTCATGTTATATGTAATTTAAATGTGCTGAAGAATTGTGTTAAATGCTGTGGAAATATTTCTTCCCAAAATTATTTGTGCCACCAATATGTCATTTGGGCCAGTGCTTCAAACTTTTTACTCGCCCCAAAAAAATATTTTCCAACTATCCTTTATTGTTCATGTTTACTTTTGAAACTGATCAGTTAAACAAAATGATCTACCGATAGCCATCTTCGATTTTTGACATTGAAGGTTTGTTGGTCCTATTTCTCAGGAATAACTTGAGGGATCTTTCTCAAATTTGATATGTAGGTTCCCCTTGATCATTCCGTGTGCATGTTATATTTTGAGACTGATCATAAAAACAAAATGGCTAAAGGAAGAACTAAACAGATCCTTCTCATATTGCAATGATCGATTCTATTTCTTTCACATTAAGTACTGTACTAGTAAATATGTGAAATGACAAACTCACTTTGAAGGTTGGCTTTCATACACATCAGTATTAAGTTTAGATCAACAGTTACCTCAAGGTGCATTTACTGTTAACATGACTTGATCAAACAGATTAGAGGAAAGAAGAGAAAAGATCGAACTGACAAAGAACTAATGAAGATGGTACAATGGTGGGCGCCAAGATCCCTCTGGGATCTCTTGTTTTTCTGAAAAACTTTGTCAAACATAAAAACCACAAGGATACAGAAAGTTTATTTATTGAAAGAAAACTAGATTTAGTTACTCAGCTTAAATTATTAAAAGTATATTTGATATTGATGCTTTAGACATGGATCCAAATGGTAACCTGTTTTTGAGGGTTCAGCAAAAGATCAAGGAAGGGAAAAAAGGAGAAGATTATGATGGAACACACAGATTCACACCTTCTGGTGTCAATCAACAATCTAGGAATGAACCTCACACATCAAAACCTGCTGATGAGATACAAGGAACTTCGAGTGGAAACAATAGTGTGATTATCATTCCAGATACACCAAGGTGAGAATTATAATTTGTATTGAAATAAGAACATAATGCTGTAGATATCGATAGATTGTCTGAATTAATGGATAACCTATTTGTTTGTCTTGTTTAGATGTACATAAATGTAGTATCGTTTTGAAAAGATATATGTAGTTTAAATGAAATATAGAATGATAAGTATATTTCTAGATGTTAGTATATATTATTAGGGCCCCGTATCGGAGATACAGGTGCCCTATAGTAATCACGCTGTCTGTCCGTCCACAAATATTGTTCCTGGCTGATAACTTTGGTATTTAATGACCGATGTACATGAAACTTGGTCAAGATGTTCAGTTCACAAAAATACACATTGAGGTAAAAAGTCGATGTCATTAGGTTCAAAGGTCCAGGTACAATTTTGCATCTTTTCACTGATGAACATTTTATTATGACATGATGAATCAAAGTTGATCAGAATTAAACAAGGAGTCAACTAACTAAAGGTTAAGGTCATCAGGTCAGGGGTTAATAGGTCAAGGTCATATTTTGTAGCTTTTCACTCATGAGCATTTTATTATATTATGAAGCAAAATTGTTCGGAATTAAACAAAGAGACACACTGAGGTCAAAGGTCTAAAGTCATTTGGTTCAAAGGTCAAGGTCAAGTTTTGCATCTTTTCACTGATGAACATTTTGTTATGACATGATGAAGCAATGCTGATCAGAATTAAACAAGGAGTCAAGGTCATTAGGTCAAAGGTCAAGAATAAATTTTGTATCTTTTCACTGGTGAACATTTCATTATGACACTTTGAAGCAATGTTGCTCAGAATTAATCAAGAAGTCAATTGACCTAAGGCCAAGGTCACTGGGTCAAAGGTGAAGGTAACATTTTGTATCTTTTCCCTGTTGAACATTTTGTTATGACATTATGCAGCAATGTAGGTCAGAATTTAACAAGGAGTCAATTGACCAAAGGCAAGGTCACTGGGTCAAAAGTCAAGGTCAATTTTAGTATCTTTTCACTGGTGAACATTTCATTATGACACTTTGAAGCAATGTTTGTTGGAATTAAACAGTCATTTGACCAAAGTGCAAGGTCACTGAGTCAAAGGTCAAGGTCAAATTTTGTAACTTTTCACTGATGAACATTTTATTATGACATTATGAAGCAAAATTGGTCAGAATTTAACAAGGAGTCAGCTGATTTATGGTCAAGGTCATTGGGTCAATTTCAAATATTGAATTTTTTTACTGTTGAACATTTTTATAGCTCACCTGCCCGAAGGGCTAATGAGCTTATGTCATGGTGCAGCATGCGTCGTCCGTCCTCGTCCGTCAACTTTTCCTTAAAACAATTTCTTGTGAAGAACAGCCTAGAGTCACAATATTTGGCTGAAAGCTTTGTTGGTAGAAGCCCGACAATGTTTGAGAACGAAAATGACCTTGACCTACTTTCAAGGTCACAGGGGTCAAATGTCAAAAACTTAAAACGACTCCTGAAGAACCTAAAGGTATAGAATCTTCATATTTGATCAATGGCTTTTTGGGATGGAGCTAAACACGCTAAAAAAGACTTCTCCTGAAGAACTAAAAGGTATAGAAACTTCCTATTTGGCTGGTGGCTTCCTGGGATAGAGCCCAACAAAGTTTGAGAATGAAAATTAGTTTGACCTACTTTCTAGGTCACAGGGGTCAAATATGTCAAATGCTTCAAACCACTTCTTCTGAAGAACTGAAAGGTATAGTTAAGGTCACAGGGGTCAAATGTGTCAAACATTTCAAACGACTTCTTCTTGAGAACTGAAAGGTATAGAATCTTTATATTTTTGGCTCGTGGCTTCCTGGGAAAGAGCCCGACAAAGTTTGAGAACGAAAATGACCTTGACCTACTTTCAAGGTCACAGGAGTCAGATATGTCTAATGCTTAAAATGACTTCTTCTGGAGAACTGAAAGGCATAGAACCTAAATATTTGGCTGGTAGCTTTCTGGGATAGAGCCCAACAAAGTTTGAGAATGAAAATGACTTTGACTTTCTTTCAAGGTCACAGCGGTCAAATATGTCAAACTCTTTCAAGGACTTCTTCTGAAGAACTAAAAGGTTTAGAATCTTTATATTTGGCTGATGGTTTCCTGAGATAGAGCCCAGCAAAGTTTGAGAATGAAAATGACCTTGACCTTCTCACAGGGGTCAAATATGTCAAAAACATCAAATGACTTCTGATGAATAATGGAAAGGCATAACATTATAATATTTGGCTGGTGACTTCCTGGGATAGAGCCCAACAAATTTTGAGAATGAAAATGAGCTCAACCTACTTTAGAGGTCACAGAGGTCAACAACATTTTAAAGGATTTGTTCTTAAGAACTAAAAGGAATGGATTCTTAAGATTTGGCTGGTAGCTTTTTGGAAAAGAGCTAACCAATTTGAGAAGGAAAATGACATTTACCTACTTACAAGGTCACGGGAAAATATGTCAAGCAACTTCTGAAGACGAATCAAAAAGCATAGAATCTTATAATAATATTTGGCTGGTAGTTTCAACAGATGGAGATGACAAAGTTTGCGAGGGAAATATTTGTAGTGCAATATAATATTTAATGCTATGACTGCTTAAATATTCAGGTGAGCGATACAGGCCCTCTGGGTCTCATGTTTTTATGTTATTATGAAGCAAAGTTGTTCAGAACTTAACACAGGGTCAACTGACCTTAGGTCCAGGTTACGGGTTCCAAAGGTTTAAGGTCAAGGTCAAGTTTTTGTATTTTTCACTGATGAACATGTTGTTATGATATTATGAAGCAAAGTTGGTCGGAATTAAAGAATAAGTCAACTGACCAAAGATCAGGGTCACTGGGTTAAAGGTCAAGGTCATTTGGGTCCAAAGGTCATAGACAAAGTGGACCTCTGACCCTGGCTCTTGATGGAGGAGGTATTTAAGGTGAAATAAAACAAATCAAAGCTAACAAATGAGTTTTGCACGGGTATTTACATTTCTGTTGGCCCAGCAAATATGGAGGTGGAAGGAAACAAGGCTCACATCATAGTACATGTTAAATGTATATTTTGCTTCCTTGTGATTATTTTTGAAGTCCAAATGTCAAACATCAAGCTCAGCTATATGGGCAGATTGCTTTTGATGATAATGGGGGATATATTGCCACAAGCCGGGGCCCTTACTGACCTGTCAGTGTTCTAGTTATATGTAGTTTTGGTTGGTTTCTTGTTACCTTAGTCATTAGTAAAAGGATTGTTAGTATGTTTATACATATATGTGATGTACTGTAAATTGTTGTTTTTCGCGAGATTAATTTTTCACATCATGAATTTAATTCCCGAGGTGCCTGATTCAAGAATTATAAATCTTTCAAAACATTAAGTCAAGACATAAAGTACACGATAAAATAAAGTACATTAGGATGAATTAGCTTTCATTGTACAGCTATCACACTATTTAAACCTATGATATGCTCCAATGTAGTTTATTTGGGTCCTGCATTCTGAAAATAAGGGCTACATCACAAGACTGTTTAGAATTGAGGACGATTCTTGGTCAGATTAACTCATTCACCCATGGAGACACATTTGAACTCTTCCAATTCAAAGGTTAGAATAGTTCATTATGAAACTTCAGGGGGGAATGAGTTAAATCTACTCTCATCATTCAGTTTTTTTTGTTTTTTTTAATATATTTAATGGGTTTTTTTTAATATTTTGTTTTCAGTCCAGTTTTTTCAAGATTTGTTGGAAAAAGAGGAAAACAAGTTGGAGGTAAACTGTTGAACCACACCAGTGATGGATATGATGGGACAGGTGATGGCAATCGGGGACCTACTAACTCAAAAACTAAGCTGTCGGCTAAAAGTCAAGGGTCAGAGGGCACCTCCTATAAGAGGTCGAGACCCCCTAGGGAACCAATGTTAACACCAGAAAAACATTCATTACCATGGAAACAAAATATATCTGAAGGGAAACATAATAATGAAAGTGTACCCAGTTCTAAAGGTGTGTCTAGTTTTCATAGTAAATTTTTAGATGCTAAATCGAAGATTGCACTTAGTCCAGGAAAGGTGAAAATCAGCCCCTATGTTCCGTCCCATGGTATCCATTTTAAAACAGCTTTTCAGGAAATGATGGAGAGAAACCAGGAGAGATCGAGAAATGAATCAAATCATGCTGTTCATAACCAGGAACAGGGTGCCACAAAATTATCACATTCCTCTTCGGGACATTCAAGGAAACAACATGACCCTTCCGGACTTACTGAGCCATGCAACCATGTCAACAAAAGGAGTGCCAAATTAAGCCATCGTAATTCTGATAAACCAAGTCACAAACTGACCATAGAGCAAAGTAAGGGCCAAGACAGTGAAAGACAACACCACAGGAAGACTGCCTGTAATGTTGGACAAAGAAAGTCAGAGGCATCTTCATCCCCCAAAATTAAACGTGCTCGACTAGATGGTGGGTTTCATAACAAAGAATTCTACAATGCGTACACCTGGCCCTCGGAGTCCTCCGACAGTGATGATAGTGAATTTGATTCTGTCGGTTCACAGACACTGCAGGCAATGTTAGATCATAGTTGTAATCCACAGACTAACAGCCCAATATCTGCTGCCCCGGCCCTCAATGTTACGCCTCCCAAAGTGGACTGGCCGACTCGTGTTCACAGAGTCAAAGACGGGGCAAAGGAATGTGTCAACCATGCAATAGCAAAGCATGTTCGCCCTAAATCACCTGTTTCATCTTTACATGACATTACTTCTTCAAGGTCAAGCAATCATAATCCTCAAGGTCCTCAGGTTGACAATGAAAGTTCAGGAGCACATAGACAAGAAGAAAAGCTGGATGGAAATAAAACAAAAAATGTTCATACGAAAGTAATGAAAAGTGATCAGAGAGAACAAATGTCAGGCTGGTTTGATGATGGCTTTTCCAGAATGGCAGAATCTGATTGGTCACCATCTGTGAGTGAGGAGTCAAGGTCACATTCAAGAAAAATGGCTTCAGAAAGGTCAAGGTCAATTCAACTTGCAGCATTAGAGTCAAGGTCAAATAAAAGTAAAAATAGTAAGTATTCAATAATTCCTCCGATGTTTGACCAGTAGGTACCTTTGATGGAGTGCTGTAAAATTTATAAACTACTCAACCTTTTTTCAAGGTCACAAGGGTCAGATATGTTAAAAATTTAAAATGAAATGATTTAAAGAACACGAAGTTCTAGACCCATGATACTTTGGACTGGGTATGTAGACCAACAGTGCATTTTTAGCTCACCAGGTCAAAAGGACCAAGGTGAGCTTATGCCATACCGTGGCGTACGTCTGTCAACAATTACTTTAAACGACTTCTTCTTAACCACTGATTGGAATTTAACTAAATTTGACTGGAAGCATCCCTAGGTGGTGGGGATTCAAAATTGTACAAATGGTGGGGCTGACCCCCAAGGGGGCTGAGAGGCGGGGCAAAAAGGGGGCAATTTGGCTATATTGCTTTAAGCGACTTCTTCTCTGGAACTAAGTGATGGATATCAACCATATTTGACTGGAAGCATCCCTTGGGGGTGAAGATTCAAAATTGTACAAATGGTTGGTCTGACCCCCCAGGGGGCTGAGAGATGGGACCAAAAGGGGATAATTTGGCTATAATTATTGCTACAAATGACTTCTTCTGTAGAACTATGCACTGGATATCAATCATATTTAATCAAAAAGCATTCATGGGAGGCAGGGATTCAAAATTGTACAAATGGTGTGGCTGACCCCCCAGGGGGCTTAGGGATGGGGCCAAAAAGGATTGTTTGGCTATATTGCTTTACGCGACTTCTTCTCTGGAATCAAGAGATAGATATCAACCATATTTGACTGGAAGCATCCCTAGGTGGTGGGGATTCAAAATTGTACAAATGGTGGGGCTGAGGGCGGGGCCAAAAGGGGGCAATTTTGCTATATTGCTATAAACAACTTCTTCTGTAGAACTTTGCTATGGATATCGATCATATTTGGTCGAAAGTATTCATGGGAGGCAGGGGTTCAAAATTGTACAAATGAAGGGGCTGACCCCCCGAGCTAAGGGATGGGCCAAAAAAAGTTTATTACTTGGAAATGGTTGAGATCCCCACCCTATAGTATAACCATATAAATAAATTTAAAAAAATTTATATATATACAATTGCTGAGTATAAAGAGAAGAATGCACATTTGCTTGCAGGATAGCCCTAGGGGTGGCCCCACCCTTGGAGACATAGTTCCTGGGCCATAACTTTAAAACGGTTCAGATCCCCACCCCAAAACTATATATACGAATGCTGGGCATAAATAGACGAATGCAGTCATGATATTAGAATAGACCCTGGGGTCTGACCGAACCCCTAGGGACCTAGTTTCTTGGTCACAGCTTGGAAACAGTTGAGATCCCCGCCCTATAACCATATATACAATTGCTGTGTATAAAGAGATGAATGCACATATGCTTCCAGTATGGCCTTGGGAAATGCCCCACCCTTGAAGACTTAACCCCTGGGTCATAACTTCGAAATGGTTAAGATCCCCATCCCAAAACTATATATACAATTGTTGGGCATAAAGAGACAAATGCATTCATGATATTAGAATTGACCCCAGGGTAGACTTAACCCCTGGGTCATAACTTTGAAACTATATATACAAATGCTGGGCAAAAAGAGACGAATGCAGTCATGATATTAGAATTGATCCTGGGGTCTGGCCACAACCCTAGGGACCTAGTTTCTGAGTCACAGCTTGGAATGAGTCACAGCTTGGAAACAGTTGAGATCCCCACCCCATAACCATACATTAAATTGCTGGGCATGAAAAATCTAATACAGATATGCTACAAGGATTGGCCTTGGGGGCTGGCATATTCCCTTCGATCTCATTTGGAGAATGTTTTGCCATGATTGCTTAGATATCCAGTCGAGTGATACAGGCCGTCTGGGCCTCTTGTTTTTGATATATTGTGTTGAGATCAAAGGTCAACATTAAATGCTAGCTGGGGTCAAAGTTCTACATTGGCTATAAAGGGTAAAAGGCTTTTACATGGTATGTAGGTAACCTGTAGTGGAGTGCAATTAAATTTACTACTTTCATGGTCACAATGGTTATCAGGTTGTAATTTAGAAACAGCTGAGTCTGACATCTCTAACCTATAACTTATAAATGTGTTTCTGCTTAGTCGTACATAAGTTTGCTGGGAATGAAAAGATGCACACAATCATGCTGTAAGGCTTTGCTTCAGGTCTGGCCCCGCACATGGGGAATTTCTCATTAGTTACATCTTTGTAATCAGAAAATACATCCAGTCAGTAAATATATCCAGTTAGGCCAAAAAAAAATGTGTCTGTTTAGGGTTCCCGACCTAACCTAGCTTTTTACCCCCGACCCAAAACTTTTTGATGAAAAAAAATAAAAATTTAAAAACTGCTGATTTACGAATTTTAGAAGGTTCATTGCCTTTCAAAATGGCTTCCAGCTCCATGTTTGCGCTAAATGTCAGCATATGAAGCACAATTTGCCTCCAAATGAACCTTGTTTATGTAATTTTGTACACAAAAATATATAGAGAAAAAAATCAAAAAAAATCGACCTACCTACCTACCCTTGGGGTTTTTTGCCCATGCAACCCTAAACAGACATATTTATTTTGGCCTTAGTCAGTACTATTTTGATGTAAAATATCAACATAGACAGCATCTTCGCTAGCCAAGGGTTGATCCGGTACGATCTACCTGCTCAGTGAGTAGGTAGATCGTACCGGATCAACCCTTGGCTAGCGAAGATGCATAGACAGTAGATATAACCACCTAGTCAGTAAATATATCCAAGAGGTCAGTAGATGTATCCACATATATACTCAGTAGAGAATCACTGGAAAGTTGTCAATGAACTGATAACTAGTAAACTGTCATCTTTTTACAGCATATCAATGTCCTGGAACAGATCAAGGCTACACACCTGCCATACAAAATCCTGATCTACATGGGAGCCCTAACCAACCAATCATATGTGAGAATGTGAAAGAGAGTAAAGCCCCACAAAATCAAATAGAGCAGGTCGAAGGGGATGAAGAGTTAGCCAAAAAGTTGCAGGTATATATAGTACACAGGTTGATGAGGTATACTGAACAGACAAAGGATATACTTACAGGTTCATTGTACAAGTGTCAAGTGCATATACCATAAAAACAGAAGATACGCGACATGCTAAAAAGACCTAACCACAGACATAAGTAACACATTTCTAAGTCTCATCATCCTTATTACTTTCTACAGGAACAGATGGACATGGAGTTTGCCATGTCTCTCCAGAATCTGGAGAACCAGCCCCCAGTGTTTGGAGCAGGAGTGTTCCCTCATCACGACATGTCCTTACCGAGCCCTGTGGTAGCCTATAACAGAGGTCCTGTGGCCGTCGGACAGGGGAGGTGGGCCACAGCACAAAGGGGACGGACCACCTCGCGCTATCCCGGTATGTATCTTTTTAAGGTGCCAAAACCAATAATTAAGTAGAGTTTTATTACACATACAATTATAAGACTCTCTCATGTCCAAAAGTGTAGGATGGAAAATTCCAACTTAAAAGTTTTCAAATTTAGTAAAATGATGTGCTTGGTATAAGTTCAATATATATTAAAACTAGGCAATCACTAGGTCATATAATTGACCTATGATTATTATTGAGGTCAGGTTACAAGTTTTGGATTGGTCATGATTTAGTTGTAATTCATCCAAGATCAGAGTCAGGTAATATTGTATGGCTAGGTCATGACTGCTGTTTAAGTTTTCAAATATTAGATCAAGGTATCAGAATGTAAGGTATCAAAGGTCAAGGCTGGAATCTATTAGTTATTGAACTTGTACCATCATACAGTGAGCTTCTAATTAAAAAAAATATTACCTTATAGCATGTTTTCGAATGAAATTGAAATATAGGTAAAATCCTGTAAAAGATATTGTTTTTGTTTTGTTGCAGATTTAGATGAGGTGGAGGCATTGCTACGGGACCTTGACGAACCCGAGGAGCGATTACTTCAGGTTTGTTTCAATTCTTCGTATTTGCTTTAAAAAAGAACCTCTTCATTGTCACAAAGCTGCAAAGGTCAAAGAAGATCTCCTTAAAGTTGTAACAGGGCAGTGTAAGTCAAAGTAAATCTCCTTAAAGTTGTAACAGGGCAGTGTTAGTCAAAGTAAATCTCCTTAAAGTTGTAACAGGGCAGTGTAAGTCAAAGTAAATCTCCTTAAAATTGTAACAGGGCGGTGTAAGTCAAAGTAAATCTCGATGTAGGTTTAAAAAAGAACTTCTTCATTTTTTTTGAGAGCAGTATAGGTTATAGCAGAACTCCCTGATCTTTATAAAAAAGAACTTGTTTATATCACAGGACAGTGTAGGTCAGTATATATCGCCCTGTAGGACCTGTTAATCTGTATTGTGTACAGGCTACATGTCGGTTGCTGTTATGTTCCATAATGGTAAAACATGGCATTTTGTGTTGTAACACCTTTCCTATCAGACTTCATCAAAATAGATGATGATGTACCTGTTTTGTTGCAGAATTACCCCCAAAGTCGAGCGATCACAAGGAACGCGGTCCGGCCACAATCAGGTCAACATTTTCTGGATGACATTGGTGATTTTAAAAAAAATCTTGAGGATGTTTAACTATTGTCAAGATTAACAAAAGAACTTTTGATTGAGAGAACAGATAATATCTGTTTACTTTTGGAGCCTAAAATAATTATGTGAAATGTTAACCCTAAATAGTTTTTACCTATTTGAGTGTTACTTATGACCATTGATTAATAACAATGTTGTATTAATTAAACCTGACAAAGTATTCTTTTACTCCACATAATCATTAGCTTTATACCGTAGCTTTTGTTTCCCATGACAACAATCATTTACAGAATGGCTAATCTAACTAAGTCATGTATGACCTTTCTTTTTTTTCTTAAAATCTAATTAGTCTTTTGACACTTTCAAATTCCTGATAAAGTTTTCAAGGTGTTTCTATAAAGCTAACTGATCACTTTACAAGTCCATTTATTAATGTTAACAAGTTTATAATTATTGTTACAGCTCGTATCAACAACAGCCTGCTGTCCATGTTAGAGGGAGGCAGCCCGGTAAGTACAATATTCCTCCTGTGATTGGTGCATCAGTAGGTTATATAAGCCCCTGAACTACAAAATTAATGTGATAAGTCCTGGAAAGTTACCATACATTAGAAGGGACAGCTGGGACAAATGCTTCACTTCTAAGTCTATAGAAATACTTCTCAGTCAACTGGCAGTTGATCAATTTCATGATGGTAGCCCAAACTTATGAAGATTTTTTGCTGCTCTCTCTCTCTATTGTTTCATATGAATGCACAGATGTTCATGAAGTACAAAGTTTGATATGCTTTGCCTTGCAGCCTTTGGCACGACAACCACGATCTAGGCGTAGAGGACAGAGACGTATTGCCGCTCCTCGTGGATTTGATGTGGGCAGTCCAGCGGAGGGAAATGACTATGAGGTTTGCTATTACTGATGATTAGATGCATTCTGAAACATGACTTTAAGGTCGTATTAGTTGGGTTCATTACATAGCAAAATTTACAAATATTTAATGAGGTGTATGCAATATGTATATTTAATGAGACGTGTGAAATTCTTTCAGTCATGGGTAAAATGTGATCCGCCATTATTCCACATTAGGTGGCACATGCAACACACATTTCTGCAAAACTCTTGTCTCGATACAGATATACAGAATCTAGTCAACAGTCTGATGCACTGGAATTCAAATGATTTCTGTATTCATAGGAGAGGATTATCATTTCCTGTATCAAATCACAAGTTTGATGTATCTTTAATTCACTTTTTGGTGAAGTGAATGCTTTTACTTTTCTTCAAGTATTTCATTATCATTTAGGATCTGTTAAGTCTGGCAGAAATGCTGGGTGATGTGAAGACCAAGGGTCTGACAGAGGCGCAGAGCTCCAGGTTGCCTGTACGTCTATACCAGGCTAACAGTGAGAAGCAGGAATCGGAGGACTGTCTTATATGCATGTGCGAGTATGACCAGGATGACAGGCTGAAAATGCTTCCATGCTTCCATGAGTTCCATGAGCAGTGTATTGACAAGTGGATCAAGGTAGATCATAGTTAAAAGAAAATTTATTTATTCATAATTCTTGTTTACAGAGCAATATTTTCCATTCAATTAATTTTGAAAATAGGGTACAGTATGCAACTTTGATCCATGCAGTGTTATGATCACATTGACGTGGAAGCTAGGGTTTAAATTCGAGTTTCAAGATATCTTTGACTTTTTTACAAGAAAAATGACTGTTCACTTTTAATGTTAATGGATTCTCCTTCTTGGGTAAAAATATTAAGTACAAAATTTTGTGAAGATTTCAAACAACTGACCCTAGGGAAAGGAGTTAGTGTAGACCCCAGGGAAAGGAGTTAGTGTAGACCCTGAGGAAAGGAATTAGTGTAGACCCTAGGGAAAGGAGTTAGTGTAGACCCTAGGGAAAGTAGTTAGTGTAGACCCTAGGGAAAGTAGTTAGTGTAGACCTTATGGAAGGGAGTAATTGTAGACCCTAGGGAAAGGAGTTGATGTTGACCATAGGGAAAGGAGTTAGTGTAGACCCTAGGGAAAGGAGTTAGTGTAGACCCTAGGCAAAGGAGTTAGTGTAAATCCTAGGGAAAGGAGTTAGTGTAGATGGAACTATACATAATCATATGTATCTAAGCAACTGTACACAATCACAAGTAAGGTTAGTAAGGTACATCATAACCTAGGTGTCACTCAATATATGGCAGCCATTATCACCAACATCATTGAAAATATTTGTCTGTTGTACTATAAAATGAGGTCGTTTGCTTAAC
The DNA here is from genome assembly GCF_002113885.1 of Mizuhopecten yessoensis. Taxonomy (NCBI): domain Eukaryota; kingdom Metazoa; phylum Mollusca; class Bivalvia; order Pectinida; family Pectinidae; genus Mizuhopecten; species Mizuhopecten yessoensis. Next base: position 660,028 of record NW_018408528.1, read on the forward strand.
CACGATGGTACAAAAGGCAGACATACTTTGGAAAATTACCCACTTTTCGATTTTGTATCGTAGATGCATAGCTTTTTCAAACACTTCAATGTTATCAATTCATATGGCAAACTATTGTTTTGTGGTGTATATTCATGGCAATGTACATCTTCACACCATGTATGTCTATACACTCCGTATTTATCAACCTGAAGAAAATGTTTAGAAAAACAGACCGTACATGTATTGTAATTAGCTGAAAATATGTTAACCCTTTCACCACTGTAGACCATAATGGACTCATCCATATAAATGCATGGTCGAGTCTACTAAAGCTACATAGGGGTGTATGGTTAAATACTCATTGACTAGAGTATAAAGTTGGTCTACATTATATGCCAACACTGGCTAAGCTCAGTGAGAGTTATTTCCCCTTATGGTAGTGAATTGAAAGAGACTGAATTAATTAACCGAAACAGCCCAAACTGTAACCAATTACCACTCCCAGTCCTTGTCTAATCTTGTCATAAAAGTACAGCAGCAGGCTTTCTTTCATTTTTATTACATGTTCAATCAATTGTATTGAAAAGTAGGTTTAGCCAATGTTAGCTCTGTGATGTAACATTTATGAACTCATTTTTGGTCATCATTGGACTTAAAATCATATTGTGGTTTTTTTCAGGGAAATGCCAGCTGTCCAGTGTGTCGTGTAGAGGTCAAATTGACATAAAACAGTTTCCATCAGTTCTGACCATTGACAACTTTAAACCAGTTTTAGTTGATCTGTTCTACTGAATGGGAAGGAAAATTGAAGAACGATCATGAAGTGAAGACATGAATCTCTGACTTGGAAGGAGGAATATGTCTAACAGAAATTTTGATCTCTACCAAAATGTTAACTTTTGATGCATGTAATGAAATCATGGTGTTAAATAACTTTTGCTATTGGTGATGTTCATGAAATGATCTGATTTGCTGGGAATGTAATGTGCAATTCTCACATTTAGAGGTTCATCATTGTTTGAAATATATATAAAAGAAATTCTCAAGTAATGAAATAAGTATTTGAGAAACACATGTAATCCAAACATCCCACATCAACATTTTTAAACCTCTTATGTTAAGCATGTCCTACAGATTGAACATAAGCTTCAAATTACCAGGACATCAAACCTAAGAATTAGAGTTCAGGATTTATGGTACAGGTTGGCTTCTCCAAGTCAAAGTTCAAATTAGACAAAAGGTATATACATAGTTAAACTTTGTACAGGATTACCTTTCTGCAGTAATTAATTAAAAGACACTGGTTAGACACACAGGCCCCTTGGACCTCTTATCTGAAAGCAGTCTTGTGATTGATAGGAGATACATTGTTGGAAAATATTTATCATGAGTGCTCCGTTTTACCAAATATTTTTAGTTGGATTGGTAATTTTTAAGCAATAAAGATACCTGTCTTATTTCTATATTTTCTTCTCTACGCTTGATATTTTGTCAATGTGTACCTGTTCAAATAGAAATATAGTGTAAATTGTGGTTGTGGATTTACTGTCACATATCATGCTCTTAAAGTACAAATAAGTATAAAGGGGAACATTTGACGCTAGAACAAATATATACAAACGATATCCGTACTTGGCGCTGTAGAATCTGGACTCATACAGGACAGGTAAAACAATGTTATTGTATAGGTTTTGTAGCATTAAGAATTGTGCATTATTTGAGAAAATTTCGGTCTTGACTTAATCAACACACTGCGAACTCATCTCTTCTAGTAATTTATACATGTATATATATTTTATCCAATTGTCCAAAGTCACAAACACATTGAATAGTTATTGATTCCATATCACTGTAGTGGCATTTAAATGTTAAATTGTTGACTATTTATATCTTTATGTGACACAGAATGATGTTATTATCTCTATAAATCTAACATGCACGAAGATCATACCAGCTGAGGAGTAAGTACGATGTACTACGCCTATTGTAGTGAGACGAACTTAATAGAACTAAATATTCAGAAAATGTCATAACACAAATTTTCCATGACTTAACATAGAAAATCTGATTGTTACAAGTTGGATATGAATGCTTAAATATTTGTTAAACTTTTTTGTATGGATTATTTATGAAATGCAAATTTTGTGGACATTTCTTACTATTTCAGTGATTGATATAGCAACAAAAATATGAAATCTCTTATGATAGTTTCTAGGATACAGGTGTCTAATGTTGTGGTATAGTTTCTAGGTTGAAAGTGTGTGTAATCATGGTATACTGAGATGAATGAACTTTTTGTGGCAAATACTATTTATTTCGATACCTGATGTGGCAAAAAAAATGATAGTCTGGATTGAATGTGTATGATGGTTAGTTATGTGTGTATGGTAGGTCCTGCCTACAAGATATTAGATAGGTATCAGACTTATGTTTGTATCATGTATTTGATTGTTCATGTTTTTGTATTATGTGGATAATAAACCTGGTCATTTCTAAGTAGTGTTATTGTATTGTTATACTTTGTAAAACCTTACTTTCCTGTGACATGTAAGTAAACTTTTTCTATTATTTTATTTATTTGTTGGGTTGATTCTGGTGTCAATAGTAAATGCATTATGTGGTAACTTTTGATGACATTTTTAGGTCACCTGAGACAAAGTCTCAAGTGACCTATTGCAATCGCCTTTTGTCCGTCGTCGTCCGTCGTCCGTCGTCCGTCGTCCATCCGTAAACAATTTACATTTTCGACTTCTTCTCCAAAACCCCTGAACCAATTTCAATGAAATTTTGCAGGGACCTTCCATGGACAAAGGTCAACAAAAATAGTTGCCGGTTTAGTCCTAA
>NW_018408528.1:665154-675784 GCF_002113885.1 Mizuhopecten yessoensis
AGGTGCTAGTTTCAAATCCTTTTTAGTCTGAAATCTGTATGCTAGATATTGAGTAAGGTGGTTTTATTGTTTTTTGTCACTTTGAATAATATTTCTGTTCATGTTAAAAACAAAATCAACTCTCTGTATAAATATATCAGGTGACCGTTAAGGCCCATGGGCCTCTTGTTTACTGTTGTATTTGACATTGTCTTTTCAATTGGTTGATTTCTTTTGACTATGTATAGACTAGAATAATAATGAGAAAGGCACAAATAGGGACCAGAAATAGCTTATATTTGCCAAGTATTTCAGATAAATGCAATAATTGCAAAGAAACAAGATCAGGATTGTAACGTGAGACAAGCAAGGTCGATCTCCAATTAGGGAAAAGAAAACTCAATAACGTACAAGTTCAACAAAATGCTAAATTTATATATACAACACAAAATAAAGCAGAATACATACAAATTATACACATATCACACTCGCACACCTTCCACACAATTCACAAAGTCTCTGCACAGGTCATCAAATGTCATCCAGGAATACGTTAGTATCGAATCACAGCGCTGTAGACTGGGTACAGACCCTGTACTGACAGCCTGTCCGTTTGAAAATGATATCCACAAGGAAGGAAACTACAGACAAAATATCACTTGTCTGTCTGCACAGCCGCTGGTTGGTACAGGTACAAGAGATCTGACAACATCATGACGTACGATACCCTCAGAAAATGTTGGTACTCTCTTTTGTTTCACACACATACAGTTCTCGGCAAAATGTGCCTTGTCTTCAACATGTATCTAAGGTTTCTTTAAGTCCAGTTTGACAGCATCTGGTCCAGTATCATGACCCAGTTGGTCCTGTCCATCTGGCCTCACATGTCTTCAGCCCGCATTGTTGCCACTACTGGTCCAGTATCATGCCCCAGTTGGTCATGCCCATCTGGCCTCACATGTCTGCAGCCCGCATTGTTGCTGTAGAAACATAACCACGTTTAATTCACACAATTACACACACACATAATTATAAGCTTTATAATGTTCAAAGTTCACATTTCCAATATTATTCCTAAAATGAATCGTTAATACTACGAACATGACTTGAATAACTCTTGAGTAGTGAATAAATATACAAGAAAATGTAATATTGACACGTTTTAACCCGTAAAAGTGCTGATCCACGTGTTTACAAAGTTATATGAAAATTAACCGTACGCTCCCTATGGGCTTCCATACAATGAAATTCAATTAGCACTGAAGTTTTATAACGTTATATAAAATGTACAATTAACCTAAATACCTTCCAAATATCTAATATACATGTTTATATTTGGAAGTACGATTGAACTAATGTACATAAAACCATAGTACACAATTACAAATCACGGGATGATATGCATGATTGAACCGCACGTTGGAATAATGCATGAACAACATTCCAAGGTTAAATAACCCAGGTTATCATAAAATAAACCACTATTAACATAACATATATTACTACCAACTCTCAATTAAATATTTACCACAGTCTGTATGGTTTCTGTGCCCGTATTATCAACAAAACCATCTATACCGTCGACTCGGCCTGATCGAGCACTGTCATGCCTCCCGCTCGTGCGTACTCACCCACACTACGAAACCTCCGTTGTGCCATACAGGTAGTAACGACACGACACAAATAATACAGACACACACAAAACGTACAACAAGAATACATGCCATCGTGACCAGGATAAGGTAGCTTCATTCATGATGTGTAAATATGTATTGACGATCAAACTTAGCCTATCTTGCTATTATGGATCTGGATACCAAATTTGTTTGAAATGGAATTATTTTTTAGCCCACCATCATCAGATAGTGGGCTATTCAAATCACTCTTCATCCATGGTCCGTTGTCCATCCGTCTTGAAACAATTATTAATAGCACACTATTTTTGAGAACTTTTTCAAATTTCCCATGGAGGTTCTTCATGGTCCTTAGTTATGCATATCCAATTTTGGGACTGATCAAAAATCAAAGCTGGCCGACAGGCAGCCATCTTGAATTTTGAGAGTTATAGGTAATTTCTCAGAAAGACCAGGAGGGATCTTTCTCAAATTCATGTGAAACTTCACAATGTTCCCTTGATCTTATGCATATTGATTTTTGGGACTGATCGGGAAAATATTATGGCCACAATAGTAAAAAAAATAACAGTTTTGAAACCATTTCTCTAGAAGTTCTGGACAGATCTTAATACAATTCCATATGTTGACCTTCTCAGGTCCTAAGTTGTGCATGTTTCATTATGAGGCTGACCATAAAAATAAACTGGTCGCTAAGCAGCTAACTTGGAATTCAAAAGCTCCAGTTTCTTATCACTATTTCCCCAAGAAGTACTTGACGTATCTTTCTTTCTAGGTTCCCCTTGTTACACATTAAGTATTGTGCTAGTAAATGGGCCAAACGACAAGCTCACTTTGAAAGATAATACAGATAAAGGTATTAAACAGGAAATATCAATCTTACATAGAACCTGTGACGATGGTACGATGGAGGGTGCCAAGACACCATTTTGTACAACTACGTCAGAAATTAACCCTTTAGCCAAACAAACCAAAGCATGCCCCAAACTCAAATCAACTGCAGAACTTGGAATGACAGCGACAAACAAATTTAGAATGTCTGACTGGTGGTAATCTTTTTCTTTTATCAAACCCAAAGTGAAATATGCAAAACTAGGGAACATGATAAACATATTAATGAGGACGGGGGATAAGAATTGGATATATGTGGCCTATAGATCAGGTGGGTGAAAAATTCAAACGAAAGGGAGGTGGAGTTTCGATTTGGGATAGTAAAAACACTACACAAAAGATACCATGTTCATGTATTGTCTGTACCAACAAAGAGGAAGAGATTTACTTAATATGAAATTTCATAAATCAGCATATAATAAATGTTGCCAGTGAGTTATCTATTGTATTTGAAATTTCTGTCTACCGAAAAGTTCCGTTGATGGTAATCTTCCAATATTTTTTTTTATTTTTTTTATTTTCAATTTTACAGTGAGAGTACATAAATATTCCTTGCTCTGGAATGAACAGGATTTCTTTGTTGTATGCAATGGCTTTGAATGAAGATCTCTGTTTCATTGTCCTTCCAAATATACATCATATACAATAGTAGTTAAGTGAATGATACTGTTCGCAATGGTGCTCACTCTAGTACATAAATCGATAAGCACCCAACAGTCTAAACAAACTTACTCAATCTAAGGTAAGAAATAGTTCTACCGGCTTTGATGAAGAATCTTCCCTACCAGTTATGTTTTTAAAATATTCGATCACACAATGTTCTTGATGATATTTCACATAACCGACAAACACATTTTGAAGATAAATCTAAAGCTGTTATGCCGTGGTGCGGCGTCCATCGCCTGTCCGGTGTCAACTTTTTACTTTAAACAACTTCTCCTGAAAAACAAAGAGGCCCAGGGGCTTGATATTTTGCCAGTTGGCATGAAGGATTACCAAGTTTGTTCAAATAAATGACCCTCACCCATTTTCAAGGTCACAGGGGTCATATATGTAAACATCTTTAACAACTTCTTCTGAATAACCAGGAGGCCCAGGATGATGGTATTTGGCCAGTAACATGCTTGGATGAAGGGCTAACAAGTTTGTTCAAATAAATTATCTTGACCTATATTCAAGATCACAGGGTTCAAATGTGTTGAAAACCTTTAAAAGACTTCTGAATAACCAAAATGCTGAAGATGTTGATATTTAAAAAGTAACATGCTAGGACGAAGGGCTTCTAAATTTGTTCAAATGAATGACCTAATAGGCCCATCCGTAACGGTTGGAGGCTGAGTAAGTATGGCCACCATTTAAAAAAATTGGCTACTGAAATTCACACGTGGCTACCTTTCTGGCTACTGTTTTTTAAGGTCCTGGTGAGCCCTGCCTATGCCCTTTTCAAGGTGGTCAAATATCTTAAAAAACTTTCAAACAACTTCTGTCAAGCAAAAGGCACAGGTTGATGATATTTGGCCAGTATCATGCTGTGATAAAGGGCTTCCAACTTTGACCTTGATCTTTGATCTATATTCAAGGTCACAGGGGTCAAATGAAAAACATGCGTCTTGTTCTAATTAAAGACCTTCACTCATTTTTAAGGTGACAGGGGTAAAATGTTTTGAAACTTTTAACATGCTTCCTCTGAATAGGGAAAATACATGGGGTGGTGTTATTTTACAAGTAACATACTTCAGATAAAGAGCTATCAAGTTTTTTTGTGTAAATGACCTTGACATACATTCAAGGTCACATTTAGTCAAATGTATATATACAAAAGATCTGGGATGGTGATATTTGGCAAGTTACATGCTGAGATGAAAGGCTATAAACCAATTTCAACGTAATGACCTTGTTCAATTTTCAAGGTCACAGGGGTCAAATGTATTTAAATATTTAACAGGTTCTTTTGAATTACTACTAATCATAAATACCATTATTTTGCCTGAAGCTTTATTTTAGTCCACTTTTAAGGTTACAAGTGTGAAATTAAGACCAGGTGAGCGATTGGGCCTCTTGTTTTTACTCTTCATTTTGACTGAATTATGACCTTAAATCCAGTAACTATTTATATACAAATGAGATGTTCATCATACCTCCAAATATTATCACCAGCGATTTGATCAGGAGCTAGATGGCCGTGGAAGATGTTAGAATGTGTGCCCATTTTCTTTGATTATTATCAATCAATAAAATATGATGGATTTAATTTGAAGGTCAACTTCTTAACTATTTCTTCCAAAAAAACCTAAAATAAAATTGTAATAGTTTGCCATTAACTACCGGAAAGTAGTGGAGGGGGTTTAAACTCATCTGTCTGTATTCTTTACACATTCATGGAAGGGGTTTAAACTCATCTGTCTATATTCTTTACACATTCACGGAGGGGGTTTAAACTCATCTGTCTGTATTCTTAACACATTCATGGAAGGGGTTTAAACTCATCTGTCTATATTCTTTACACATTCATGGAGGGGGTTTAAACTCATCTATCTGTATTCTTTACACATTCATGAAGGGGGTTTAAACTCATCTGTCTATATTCTTTACACATTCATGGAGGGGGCTTAAACTCATCTATCTGTATTCTTTACACATTCATAAAGGGAGTTTAAACTCATCTGTCTATATTTTTTACACATTCATGGAGGGGGTTTAAACTCATCTATCTGTATTCTTTACACATATGAAGGGGGGTTAAACTTATCTGTCTATTATTTACACATTGATGGAGGAGATTTAAACTTATCTATCTGTATTCTTTACACATTCATGAAGGGGGTTTAAACTCATCTGTCTGTATTATTTACACATTGATGGAGGGGGTTTAAACTCATCTGTCTGTATTCTTTACACATTCAAGCAGGGGGTTTAAACTCATCTATCTGTATTCTTTACACATATGAAGGGGGTTTAAACTTATCTGTCTATTATTTACACATTGATGGAGGAGATTTAAACTCATCTATCTGTATTCTTTACACATTCATGAAGGGAGTTTAAACTCATCTGTCTATATTTTTTACACATTCATGGAGGGGATTTAAACTCATCTGTCTGTATTCTTTACACATTCAAGCAGGGGGTTTAAACTCATCTATCTGTATTCTTTACACATATGAAGGGGGGTTTAAACTCATCTGTCTGTATTCTTTACACATTCAAGCAGGGGGTTTAAACTCATCTATCTGTATTCTTTACACATTCATGGAGGGAGTTTAAACTCATCTGTCTATATTCTTTACACATTCATGGAGGGGGCTTAAACTCATCTATCTGTATTCTTTACACATTCATAAAGGGAGTTTAAACTCATCTGTCTATATTTTTTACACATTCATGGAGGGGATTTAAACTCATCTGTCTGTATTCTTTACACATTCAAGCAGGGGGTTTAAACTCATCTATCTGTATTCTTTACACATTCATAAAGGGAGTTTAAACTCATCTGTCTATATTTTTTACACATTCATGAAGGGGATTTAAACTCATCTGTCTGTATTCTTTACACATTCATGAAGGGGGTTTAAACTCATCTGTCTGTATTATTTACACATTGATGGAGGGGGTTTAAACTCATCTGTCTGTATTCTTTACACATTCATTGAGGGTGTTTAAACTCATCTGTCTATATTTTTTACATATTCATGGAGGAGATTTAAACTCATCTATCTGTATTAAACTCATCTGTCTGTAATCTTTACACATTCATGAAGGGAGTTTAAACTCATCTGTCTATATTTTTTACACGTTCATGGAGGGGGTTTAAACTCATCTGTCTGTATTCTTTACACATTCATTGAGGGGGTTTAAACTCATTAATCTGTATTCTTTACACATATGAAGGGGGTTTAAACTCATCTGTCTATTATTTACACATTGATGGAGATTTAAACTCATCTGTCTGTAATCTTTACACATTCATGAAGGGAGTTTAAACTCATCTGCCTCTATTCTTTACATATTCATGGAGGTGGTTAAAGATATCTGTCTGTATTCTTCACACATTCATTGAGGGCGATTAAACTCATCTATCTGTATTCCTTACACATTCATGGAGGGCGTTTAAATTCATCTTTCTGTATTCTTTACATATTCATTGAGGGCGTTTATACTCATCTATCTGTAGTAAACTCATCTGTCTATATTTTTTACACGTTCATGGAGGGGGTTTACACTCATCTGTCTGTATTCTTCACACATTCATTGAGGGGGTTTAAACTCACTTGTCTGTATTATTTACACATTCATGAAGGGGATTTAATCTCATCTGTCTGTATTATTTACACATTCATGAAGGAGATTTAAACTCATATATCTGTATTAAACTCATCTGTCTATTATTTAAACATTGATGGAGATTTACACTCATCTGTCTGTAATCTTTCCACATTCATGAAGGGGGTTTTTACATATTCATGGAGGGGGGTAAATATAACTGTCTGTATTCTTTACATATTCATTGAGGGCGTTTAAACTCATCTGTCTATTATTTACACATTGATGGAGATTTAAACTGATCTGTCTGTAATCTTTACACATTCATGAAAGGGGTTCAAACTCATCTGTCTGTGTTCTTTACACATTCATGTAGGGGGTTTAAACTCATTTATTATTATTTACACATTGATGGAGATTTAAACTGATCTGTCTGTAATCTTTCCACATTCATGAAGGGGATTTAATCTCATCTGTCTGTATTCTTTACCCATTCATGAAGGGAGTTTAAACAGATCTGTCTGTATTCTTTACATATTCATTGAGGGCGTTTATACTCATCTATCTGTAGTAAACTCATCTGTCTATATTTTTTACACGTTCATGGAGGGGGTTTAAATGTCTCTGTCTGTATTCGTTACACATTCATGGAGGGCGTTTAAACTCATCTGTCTCTATTCTTTACATATTCATGGAGGGGGTTAAATATATCTGTCTGTATTCTTTACACATTCACGAAGGTGGTTTAAACTCATTTGTCTGTATTCCTTTTGACATTCATGGAGGAGGTTTAAACGTATCTGTCTGTATTCTTTACAGATTCATGAAGGGGGTTTAAACTCATCTGTCTGTATTCCTTTTGACATTCATGGAGGGGGTTTAAATGTATCTGTCTGTATTCTTTACACGTTGTTGGAGGGGTATAAACTCATCTGTCTGTAATCTTTACACGTTCATTGAGGGGGTTTAAACTCATCTGTCTGTAATCTTTACACGGTCATTGAGGGGGTTTAAACTCATCTGTCTGTATTCTTTACACATTCATTGAGGGGGTTTAAACTCATCTGTCTGTAAACTTTACACGGTCATTGAGGGGGTTTGAACTCATCTGTCTATATTCTTTACACATTCACGGAGGAGATTTAAACTCATCTATCTGTATTAAACCCATCTGTCTGTAATCTTTACACGTTCATTGAGGGGGTTTAAACTCATCTGTCTATATTCTTTACACATTCACGGAGGAGATTTAAACTCATCTATCTGTATTAAACCCATCTGTCTGTAATCTTTACACATTCATGGAGGGGGTTTAAACTCATCTGTCTGTATTCTTACACATTCGTTGAGGGGGTTTAAACTCATTTATCTGTATTCTTTACACATATGAAGGGGGTTTAAACTCATCTGTCTATTATTTACACATTGATGGAGGAGATTTAAACTCATCTATCTGTATTCTTTACACATTCATGAAGGGGGTTTAAACTCATCTGTTTGTATTATTTACACATTCATGAAGGAGATTTAAACTCATCTGTCTGTACTCTTTACACATTCATGGAGGGGGTTTAAACTCATCTGTCTGTATTATTTACACATTCATGGAGGAGATTTAAACTCATCTATCTGTATTAAACCCATCTGTCTGTAATCTTTACACATTCATGAAGGGAGTTTAAACACCTCTGTCTGTATTCTTTACTCATTCATGGAGGGGGTTTAAACTCATCTGTCTGTATTCTTTACACATTCATGAAAGGGGTTCAAACTCATCTGTATTCTTTACACATATGAAGGGGGTTTAAACTCATCTGTCTATTATTTACACATTGATGGAGGAGATTTAAACTCATCTATCTGTATTAAACTCATCTGTCTGTAATCTTGAGGCATTCATGAAGGGAGTTTAAACTCATCTGTCTATATTTTTTACACATTCATGGAGGGGGTTTAAACTCATCTGTCTGTATTCTTTACACATTCATGAAGGGGGTTTAAACTCATCTGTCTGTATTATTTACACATTCATGGAGGAGATTTAAACTCATCTATCTGTATTAAACTCATCTGTCTGTAATCTTGAGGCATTCATGAAGGGAGTTTAAACTCATCTGTCTATATTTTTTACACATTCATGGAGGGGGTTTAAACTCATCTGTCTCTATTCTTTACATATCCATGGAGGGGGTTTAAATGTATCTGTCTGTATTCTTTTCACGTTGTTCGAGGGGTTTAAACTCATCTGTCTGTAATCTTTACACGTTCATTGAGGGGGTTTAAACTCATCTGTCTGTATTCTTTACACATTCATGAAGGTGGTTTAAACTCATTTGTCTGTATTCCTTTTGACATTCATGGAGGAGGTTTAAACGTATCTGTCTGTATTCTTTACAGATTCATGAAGGGGTTTAAACTCATCTGTCTGTATTCCTTTTGACATTCATGGAGGGGGTTTACATGTATCCGTCTGTATTCTTTACAGATTCCTGAAGGGGGTTTCAACTCATCTGTCTGTATTCCTTTTGACATTCATGGAGGGGGATTAAATGGATCCGTCTGTATTCTTTACACGTTGTTGGAGGGGTTTAAACTCATCTGTCTGTAATCTTTACACGGTCATTGAGGGGGTTTAAACTCATCTGTCTGTAATCTTTACACGGTCATTGAGGGGGTTTAAACTCATCTGTCTGTATTCTTTACACATTCATGAAAGGGGTTCAAACTCATCTGTATTCTTTACACATATGAAGGGGGTTTAAACTCATCTGTCTATTATTTACACATTGATGGAGGAGATTTAAACTCATCTATCTGTATTAAACCCATCTGTCTGTAATCTTTACACATTCATGAAGGGAGTTTAAACACCTCTGTCTGTATTCTTTACTCATTCATGGAGGGGGTTTAAACTCATCTGTCTCTATTCTTTACATATTCATGGAGGGGGTTTAAATGTATCTGTCTGTATTCTTTACAGATTCATGAAGGGGTTTAAACTCATCTGTCTGTATTCCTTTTGACATTCATGGAGCGGGTTTAAATGTATCTGTCTGTATTCTTTACACGTTGTTCGAGGGGTTTAAACTCATCTGTCTGTAATCTTTACACGTTCATTGAGGGGGTTTAAACTCATCTGTCTGTATTCTTTACACATTCATGAAAGGGGTTCAAACTCATCTGTCTGTATTCTTTACACATTCATGAAGGGGGTTTAAACTCATCTGTCTGTATTATTTACACATATGAAGGGGGGTTTAAACTCATCTGTCTGTATTCTTTACACATTCATTGAGGGGGTTTAAACTCATCTGTCTATATTCTTTACACATTCATGGAGGAGATTTAAACTCATCTATCTGTATTAAACTCATCTGTCTGTAATCTTTACACATTCATGAAGGGAGTTTAAACTCATCTGTCTCTATTTTTTGCACGTTCATGGAGGGGGTTTAAACTCATCTGTCTGTATTCTTTACACATTCATTGAGGGGGTTTAAACTCATTTATCTGTATTCTTTACACATATGAAGGGGGTTTAAACCCATCTGTCTATTATTTACACATTGATGGAGGAGATTTAAACTCATCTGTCTGTAATCTTTACACATTCATGAAGGGAGTTTAAACTCATCTGTCTATATTTTTTTACACATTCATGGAGGGGGTTTAAACTCATCTGTCTGTATTCTTTACACATTCATGGAGGGGGTTTAAACTCATCTGTCTGTATTCTTTACACATTCATTGAGGGGATTTAAACTCATCTATCTGTATTCTTTGCACATATGAAGTGGGTTTAAACTCATCTGTCTATTATATACACATTGATGGAGGAGATTTAAACTCATCTATCTGTATTCTTT
>NW_018408529.1:0-3954 GCF_002113885.1 Mizuhopecten yessoensis
ATTCTCCTTCATACAATGTGTCTGAAAAAGAGGTTATAAAAATGTATTAAGATCAGTTTTTATTCTCCTTAATATAATTTATCGAGAACTAGAACACTGACAACGAGGGCCTCGCCGTGTACCTTACTGTATGTGACCCCAAATGACGCATGTATAATTTACCACCAAGTATAAGCAAAATAGACCTATAGAATAGAAGCAATAATAGAAATAAAATGGCGGCAATGTTTGATGATGCCATGAAATGAATATGTCGTTAATTACCATATCGAATATTCCCCAATAATTTTTACTATCAAGTTTATACAAAATCTTACCAACAAAACAAAAGATTACAGGTTACAATAAAAAAGGACCATAGATGTAAAATTGACTGTATGCCTTTTCTTCCCATTTTTAATTAAAACAAAAACTGACATTTAAAGACGGTCGTTTTGATTTCAGGAATCTAGTAATATGGCGTTCTTCACGTAGGATACCACCAAAAACAATTTGTCATTAAAATGAAACTGGTAGGTCAGAAAAGGCTTCAAATTGCAGTTTTTCATACCATGTCCGTGAAGGGAATCAACATAAGCAAGGCAGGTTTATTTGCGTTATCCAGGGCGAGCTCTCCCACCTCTACGAGAGCCAACTGCAACCAACTAAGCCGGCCGAAACTGTCTTTCCTGACGACTTTGACCAGATCGGGATTCCAACTCAATGTGTGCGTACAGGCACGCATGCTGCTCAGTGCCATTTGCCACGTCAGTAAATGCATGGCCTCCTCGCCTGACTAAAACATCAAAAGAAAATATCCATCCCAGAAAATAAATGATCTCTCATATATAATGTGTTTGCATATTTTTTTTTATTATTTTGCTTTTGCTTTCCAAAGATTGCAAGAAAAAATAAAATAACCCAGAAAGAGCCTGGCTTCATCTTCATAGGTTCTATGCAAGGGGGATATTTTGTCTTCTATCCTTTTATCTATTTGATTGAGTAATGTAAGCAGTAAAGTCCCCTGTACACAGGAGTTCAACCTTAGTTCCACCTATGAGTGATCAAAAAATGGCCAGGACGCCTAAACTCAGAAAATCATGTTTTTATGTAACTGTTCCATTCGGCCTCCTCTTAGCCGCCAACGGCGACATGACCAATTTTATGGTCGCCGAGGGAGGCCAAAAAGGCGCCATCCTGTGTAAAGGGGGTATTAACGACGTTTGTAGTTACTTTTGATCAAAGATGTTTGTTGTTGGATCAAGTTAATCGCACAGCATGTATTCTATAACAAGGATAACCTGAATTTTAAATTTGAGAAAGATCTGCTCCGTATTTCTTGAGAAATAGTGACAATGAAATTGTAAAATTTGATGATGAGTGTCTGGTGGCAAAACCTTTTTTTCGAAGCAGTCTAAACACTTAACCTCTAGATGTGCTATTTGAGAAAAATCCCTCTAATACTTTCTGAGAAAAAGCACTAACAAGAATTATTTAAGGACGGACAGCCCACCATCTGATGTTGGTGGGCTAACAATAGGAAATAACAGTTTTGTATATTGACTGCATGTTTTATAAACAAAAATGGTTGAGAGCTGTAGTACTAAAATATTTACTGACTAACAGCACACCATGAAAATTGAGCGCTAACGTTGACAATAGTGACAAAACTATTTTGCCCCAACTTTTAAAAAAAAATCTTTGACTAGTTTGAAAACTGATTCTAACAGTAGAGGCACATAATGATATCTATAGATTGAAATCAAGCTATGACGATTGTAAGAACTGACGTCATGTTGGAACATACAATGTTATACATTGACTGATAAACTATTTTGATGTTGAGAGATGACGGAGTCAGAAAGGACATACAATGTTATACATTGACTGATAACAAACTATTTTGATGTTGAGAGCTGGCGGAGTCAGAAAGGACATACAATGTTATACATTGACTGATAACACACTATTTTGATGTTGAGAGATGACGGAGTCAGAAAGGACATACAATGTTATGCATTGACTGACAACAACTTATGTAGTGTTTGAGAACTCATGCAGTCAGAAAGGATAAACACTGATTTATATTGACTGACAATTCAGTATTTGGATGTTGAAAGCAGACGTTCACAGATATGGCATACAATGTTACACATCCATGATTGAATGACATCATGTAATTACAAGGTAGAGAATTGTCGTCAAATAAGAAACTTCATTATCACTGAATTTGTAGGTTAAAAGTTATCGTTAACATTAAAGAAAACAATTCACATTCTGGGTTCATTTCATGAATAATTCATCATACAACAAGTGCTAATTGTAATGGAGGTCATTACAGATGTCCCCCAAACACCTCATGAAACAACAAGAGGCCCATGGGCCTTAACGGTCACCTTAGTTATGTAAAATCCGATGTTGCCAAATGAAAATGAAATCATTTTGTAACAAAGGTAACTTGAACTACATGTAATGCAAAAGTAGTGTGAAAGATCTGGGTAGTATATGTACTATGTACAAATAGTGGTTCTGTCAGTTAGCTGAATTATGGTAAAGCGCCTTAAGACCCTTCCATCTATGAAGAGTATTTGATTCTACCATATCTGGATCTTGAGAAGAAGATTTTTGAAATTTTAGTCAATTTGACACTTTTTGGCCCCGCCCCTCAGGCCCAAGGGGGCTGGGACCATATAATTCACAATTAAACTATAGTAAAGTTTACCCCCTCCTCATGGGGGAAACGTATGACCCCAGGGTCATGAAATTCACAATTTTGATAAAGCACCTTAAGACCCTTCCATTTATGAAGAGTATTTGATTCTGCCATATTTGGGTCTTGAGAAGAAGATTTTTGAAATTTCAGACAATTCGACCCTTTTTGGCCCCACTCATCAGCCCCTGGGGGTCAGTCAGGGCTGATATGTGCATACCATCAAACTTCTCCAATACTGATAATGTTAACCAAGTTTGAATTAATTCCAATGGAAATTAAACAAACGTTGGTCCAAAATGTGAGATCCCTATATAAACTATAGTAAAGTTTACCCCCTCCCCAGGGAGAAACGTGAGACCCCAGGGTCATGAAATTCACAATGTTGGTAAAGCACCTGAAGACCCTTCCATCTATGAAGAGTATTTGATTGATTCTATCATATCTGGATCTTTGAAATTTCAGTCAATTTGACTCTTTTTGGGGGCTGGGGAGCATATAATTCACAATTTGGTTGACCTTTGGCTATGGAAGGTTTTGCAAAATGTCATTGAAATTGGTTTGGAGGTTTTGGAGAAGAAGTCGAAAATGTTAATTGTTTAAGGACGGACGACACACGACGGACGACGCCGGACAAAAGGCGATCGCAATAGGTCACTTGAGACTTTGTCTCAGGTGACCTAAAAATCCACCATATTTTTAAAAAGAATGTGGATAACCACAGATACTTCTTACCAATACTCACGCAAATCATGGTCGGCAAAATACAGCTACATACCAAATTTGAGTGAAATCGTAGAATATCTAAATTTCGACCAATCAGAAGCCATTTTGTCGAATCAGAAAACGGATGCCATAGTTGAGTTCACAATGCCAAATTCACCTACATACCAAATGAGTGTTATCGAACAATATCTAAGTTTCGACCAATCAGAAGTCAGTAAATGGCAGCCATTTTGTCGAATCAGTAAACGGATACCGCAGTAGAGTTTGCAGTGCTAAAATACACCTACCCACTAAATTTGAGTGAAAACGAACAATATCTGAATTATGAGTCTTTATAGATTCAATATATGCATATGTTGTCAAACTAATCGCTACCTTTCGGAATGTTAAAGTGATAATGTTGAAAGTTGTGTTAACCATGTCAGCCTTTAGTTCTATTATGCCGTCCGATCTCTCTAAAACCAACAATAATTGAGGCAAAATGTCATCTGTCATTTCATATCGACCGGTTACATTTGTTCTTCCTGGTAACCATGGCA
>NW_018408529.1:13453-14091 GCF_002113885.1 Mizuhopecten yessoensis
GTTAAACTTTCGCGATTTTCGGGAAATCATACACTTTGTTAAAATCCTCAACTATACAGTAGGGAGTAAGTTTGTACTGATAAAGTTTGTACTGATAATTATCAAGCTTGTGGGAAATGTTAACCTTGATAACCTCCACCCATGAAAAAATCCTTGAAATTTTGACAATGTGGAAATAAAAATCTTTTCTATGCAGTGCCTGTTTTATAAATCGGTAAATAACATCTGATAACACAAAACCTCCGTTAACCATTGGTGATGCATATCCTCGAACGAAGTCCCGTTCTTACAACAATATGTACACTCTGACCCAAATATGCGCCTACCTTCCCTTGTCAGGTTGATCCAAATGTGCTCACTGTCCCCTCGAATGCGCACAACGGACAGACGGAGAGTTTCCCTGTTTAAACACCAGACAATGTTAATATCAACAATTGTTTTTCATTTTTTACAAAAAGCTAAGCAGATAAGCCTTTTTTNTTTTTTTTAACAGTAAAACTGAATTTAATATATATTCTTATTAGCGACATTACATTACGACATAGAAAAAAGCCTTTTCAATAAGAAATCTCCCTGTTGATGTACCAAGTGACTTTAAGGAAAATGATATGCTGTACGTTTCAACTTTACGTGTATCC
>NW_018408529.1:14887-15870 GCF_002113885.1 Mizuhopecten yessoensis
AAAGATGGAGAGACCGACATCTGTACTATTCCTGCCGAACTGCCTCTAGCACCAGAAAGACTGTGTTGCCCAAATCTCGTTATAAGTTCCCCATTAAAATGCACAGCAGTACTATGGAGGATATAAAAGTTATAGCATAAATGTCTTACATCTATATAAACCGAAACAACCATATAACATGTAGTCCTTGTCAATTCAGCTAATCTTTAGCAATTCATGGTCCTATCAAAAGAACTAAAAGGCTTTGAGAGGATCTTTAGGAACATTACATCTAAATATTACGAAAGGAAATGGATTGATTAAAACATACAATTAATGAATTAATGTAATGTCTCGATTTAGTCAACTTTATTTGTAAACAAGTGTTTGATTCTTGAAATAAGGAAGACCTCAATGTAGCTCAACAGTACAGAAAAACGTATAAAGTATTAAAAGTGGCATTGCTTCAACCCGATATAATACGAAGCAGTGGTCAATAAACTTGAGTCACTTTATTCAATGTGGTAAATTTTACACGCCCAAATATACACTCACCTTTCAACATAATTAGAGAGGTTCTTTTCAACTGGGAATTAAGCTATACATTTGTGTATTACTCATAAGAAAAAGAAAGAAAAAAAGTATGTCAAAATTTTGGGAATACACACTGAGTTTTAAGGGATGCATCTAACTGGACATCTGTGTTTAGGTTAATAATGTCTGGCATAGTCAGTCTGGCATCAAACTCCAGGCTCATACTCATCGCTACAGATACAGTCATGTTTATTGGAAATCCTCCAACACTGGGCAGTATCTTTACAATGTCCACCAGTGACGTAGAACTTAAACAGAAATATAATATATGTTACCCGTGTAAACAATGACTTACAGGTAGAGAGATGATAGTTGTGAAGGCAATGGTTTACGTTTATTGACATCGTGATAGCTGTATAAACAATGATTTACCTGTATAGATAGCGAGATAGCTGTATAGAAAATGATTT
>NW_018408529.1:16635-17912 GCF_002113885.1 Mizuhopecten yessoensis
TACATGATATCGCTATGTAATCACTGTAATACCTGGTCCGATACATTGGCAGCTGCTCCAGTATCACCTGCAGTCTCCCCATATCAAAGTTATAGATGGACTGCTGTGGGTTGTTCATCAATATAGTCATCAAATCCCGAACCTCTAGATAAAATATCTCTTGACCTAAAAGAAGATACAGTAACTTGATCCGTCGTTCGTTAAACCAGTCTTTCGTAGTACCTAACTACTTCAACAACTATTATAGAGAAACTCTGCTGTTATTGGAAACCAGCTGATGCAAAAGAGATTCAAAAAAGACAAAACATTAACTACCCACTCGTGACTTTTATGACATTTAATTTTGCACTGTATATCATGTAGATCATGGAATATGTGTGAGACCCTCTCATGTATCAATGTGTGTTAATGCATCGAAATAATACTAATTTTATCAGACTTTTATTTTATTACCACAAGGTAATCATCAAGGTATCTCAAATATACTATCAACTACCTCAACTAAAATACTCTCCCTCTATATACATATACTGATGCATTGAACATATACATACCATTAATGTATTAATGTATAAAGTATTTTCTATTTAGCGTGGATCAAGTGTGATTTTAAGGTAGATTATATGAATAAAATCACAGGAGGAAAAAGACAGGAAACATATTCAATGACATGTATGCATGTAAATGCTTAATGCATCGATATATAGGGGGTCTTACAGAGCTGGTCATGTGAAGAAAAAGAAAATGAGGACGGTAAACTTAGCATCAAGTAGTTCTACTTACCCAATACCTTCACATGGATGGTACCATCAGGAACGTTCTCTTGTGATAGATTTATCTTATCAAATAGTTCCAAAATGGCTGCCACTATATTTTTCTGTAACGTAGCGAACACTGTATCGTCCCGTTGGAACCTGAATGTGCCATGAGGTCTCGGTAAAGGAAAATGCTGGAGGCTATCCCAAATAACGTGGAAATCTAAAATAAACACAAAACTTTATTCTCATTAACAAAATATCATATTTGATGAAATTATTTTATAACTTAAGTTTTCTCTTACTTTTGAGCAGTTTTGACTAGACTGAATGTAGCAAAGTGTTTTAAAACGAACCCTCTTATTACGATTCCCTGTTATTTGAAAAGGTATTTAAAAGAATGAGAATGAAACATTCTATCAAAAACGATTTATTCGTCCAACCTATTGGCAGTGAGAAGTTTTAGCAGTGGTACAGAGATACATTGACCAAAAAAAATGTTAAACCAACAGCGTGTTTTTT
>NW_018408529.1:18159-18500 GCF_002113885.1 Mizuhopecten yessoensis
GTAAATTGTGAAAACAAACATAATTGAAACGACTTAAATTTTGAAGTTTTCTCGGATACCCTTAACAACGTTTTATACATGACGTAATCTGGTTCCATTATAAAGCCTTGAAAAACTAACGGCAGCTTATTGGTAAGAGCCATCATCTAGACAAACTCACCATCTATATCCATTGCGAACTCCATGAGATTGACCTTGTGGCCGGCGAAGTAGTTCACACGGAGAACGACGGCGTTGACAACAGGACTACGGAGGTTGTACACTGTGTCCAGTTCTATTTGAAAGCCATAATAATCTATCTGGAGTGGGAACCTAGAGAAAAGAATGTCTATCTTAAAGCC